>NC_050448.1:71913520-72091646 GCF_903995425.1 Onychomys torridus
CCAAGGCAAACCTTATAATGTGTTCCCATTATCTGACAATAATCCTAAGCAGACCCCAGAATTCTTCAGAGGGACCCCAGGAACTACAAGAAATAAGGATGATGGGACATGTACATGGGCTTTGCTTTGGGCCCCCACCTTGTAGACACTAACACATCCTTTATTATGTTATGTAGTAATGAGTGGGGGTGGGCGGGGGGTGTTCTGTTGCTTTGAAAATCAGAGTCCCCCTGCCCTGATCCACTATGGGTTCTGAGCTGAGCGGATAGTAGCCTGTGATAAGTCACTATATTGGCCTATGGAAGTGGATCTGGGGAAACAACAAACTAGTTCAGTTCCGATGATGTGAGCCAGCCATTCTGTATTAGAATGCCCACACGCTGGCCTTGGTTGTGCCTGGGGCAGGGAATCTCTGGAATGAGTCAGGGAAGCACCAGTCTGATCCAGGTCTGTGCCTGTTCTGGTCTGTGGCCCCAGGGGCAGGTGTATGCTAGACAGAACAAAGCTGCTACTTCATCCAGTGCTTGGAGGAAAACTAGGAGAGACCCAGAGCAGGAACTGCCCCTGAGAATGACCTTGGGATCTGCCGCTCAGGTCAGCTCTGTAGACAAGGAGAGAGACAGAAGGCAGAAGTGGGGTCTTGGAAGAGTGAGCCAAGGCCCCTACCACCTGTGTTTCCTTCCTCCTTCCAGGACCTGTCATCATCCAAACTGATGAGGCAAGCTCTGAAGTCCTGTATCCCAACTACCAGAACTGCTGGAGCCTGAGAGAGAAGACCAGGTAACAGGCTTGCTAGTTCTTGCTTGGGCATTTCTAGGGTGCACTAAGACTGTATTCCAGAGCAGAAAGAATGGGGTTTCTACACAGATCTGAGTTATGCATTAGTTTTGGTAAGGTAGGTAGAAACATCAGAAGAATAGGATTTGGAAAATTTAGCCTTTTATTCTGGTCCTAATTCTTGCTAACTTACATTTACAAGTCATTTAACTTCTTAGATCCTTAATTTGCTCATCTGTAAAATGGGAATAATATTGCTAACCACACCAGTTGTTGTAAGGATTACATGGGATTGTAAATGCTCAACAAAATACATTTTGTAAATTACTGATCACTGCTGATCACTGTACAGTAGTAATACAAGAGCTTGTGATTTTTGGCAGAGGCCGGAAGAAGGCTGCCATTTTGCAGCCAGGGATCTCCAAGGATTTGGAAAAGGTGAAGGCAGGTGTGGGCATCAACAGTAGTGACGAAGTGGACTTCTTCGTTCTCCTGGACAATGTGGCTGCTGAGCAGGTGGGATAACTGTTTCCCCTGGGTCCTGAGTTTTTGGAGCCATGGGAATGAGCTGGCTCCTAACTTAGAGCCAGCTGGAAGCCCACTGGTCTGAGGCTGCTGTAATAGGATTTGCAAGTGGGATGGATGTGGGGATCAAAGGGCCCCCCAGCAAACAAGGAGGGATAGGAACACTCAGATGACTCCTCACTCAGGACCCAGACAGTCAGTTCTAGATCAGTTTCTGAAAATCTGTTTTCCACATTACCTGACCTGTATGTGTTTGGGAGAGTGGGGACTGGGTAGGGTTATGGTTATGAGAAAAGAATATGTTAATGAATATACATACCATTTTTCTATGTGTATATATTCACCTGTGTGTGGAAGCCAGAGGACAACCTCAGATGTCCTTCTGCAGGGGACATCCACCTTGGTTCTTGAGACAGTCTCTAACTGATCTGGAGCTTACCAAGGATGCTAGGCTGTCTGCCCAGGAAACTCCAGAGATCCACCTGTCTTTGTACCCCTAGGACTGGACTTGTAAGCTTGTACCACTTCAGCCAGTTCAGGGGATCAAACTCAGGTCCTCAAGCGTGCATGGCAACCACCGTACCAAGTGATCTACCTTCCCAGCCCAAGCTTTGCCTTCTTTGAGACAGGATCTAACTATGCAGTGTCTAAGAACTGCCTCCAGCTCTTTCTCTCTGAGTGCTAGGCTTACAGGCATGCCCCCGGCCATGCTCTACGTGTCAGTTTTACATTTAGCATTTCTTAGGGTTCAAAACCTTTGGGATTCCTCTTTATTGTGTCACTTTTTAGGGAGCCTGTATGAGTATCAGCATATTTTAAAAATCTGAGCTAGGTGTGGTCCATATTTCCATGATCCCAGTATTTAAGATGCTGAGGCAGGAGAATCAAAAGTTGGAAACTAGCCTGGGCTACATAGTGAACTCCTGCCTAGAATGTGTGTGTGTGTGTGTGTGTGTGTGTGTGTGTGTGTGTGTGTGTGTGTGTATTAATATATTTATGTTTAAGTCTCGGGCTGGGGCAGTCACACGGCTCAGTGGGCAGAGACGCTCACCTCCAAGCCAGACAACCTGCATTTGATCCCCAGAAACCACAGAACTGATGCTCACAAGCTGTCTCCAGGCTTTCATGTGCTCAGTGTGGCACCCCTGTCACTCACGCACACACACACATGCACACACACACACACACACACAATCAGTCAATATCTGTCAGTGTAAAATTTTGAGATGTCTGTAAAGTAATCTGGTTAATCCACTAGTCTGTTTTCCTCAAATTGATTTAGCCATAGAATCTTTTATGCACTAAAAATATATTGTCCATATTACATTTTATGAATGCATATAACGTTTATGTAATATGTACATTTATTAAAATGCATTGAAATAGCTATTACATTCTGTGCAGTAATAGCATCACACAGTGGGAACCTTCTCTGGATTGAAAGCCTGATGCCCGAAGGCAGTGCTGGTCTTTTTCCTTCTTATAACGATGACGATGCCCCGGAGGTATCCCTCTGCCTTGTGCTTATGTGTAGTAAATTTAAGGTTATATGGCAGTGGCTCATAAAAAGTAATTATATGGCATACAGTTTCTAGAATCATTTTAGGGAAAATAAAAATCAAATGAAAATTTTGAATTCCTTGACTTACATCTTGTTCTTTTTAAAAGTTAAAAATTATTGGCTTTTTAAAACTTTGAGTGTATGGCAACCATCATGACGTCTGAAGCAGTCTTTACAATACTGTGCCTGTACCGGGCTGGAGAGATGACCCAGTGGTTAAGAGCACTGGCTGCTTTTTCTGAGGACCCGGGTTCGATTCCCAATGACAGCCCACAGCTGTCTGTAACTCCAGTTCTAGGGCATCTACACCCTCACAGACATATATGCAGGCAAAACACCAATACACATAAAATAAACATAAATCAATCTTAAAAATAACAACAACAATTCCATGCCTGTAGATCTCGATTAATACAAAGTTTTAGAGGGCCTTGGGGACATGGGCTCCCAGGAAGAAATGTGGATGCTGACTGGTGGCCTTAGGAGGCAGGAAGTGTTCTCCTGTAACACTGCTGGGGACCCTTACAGGTGCACAGCCTCCTGAGCTGCCCGGCGCTGAAGAGGTTTGCCCAGATGATTGAGCAGAGAGCTGTGGACACAGCCTTGTACATGCTGCAGGAGGAAGACAGGTGAGCGGTGACAGGTGAGGGCTCTCCTTAAGTCCTACTTGGTCAGTGGCCACCACGGTGTCATCAGGCCACCTCACACCTGCCTGCCAGCTGCCATCCTCCTATGAAGAGGTGAAAAGCCCCTCTCTCTGCGAGCCTACTCTCAGGCCTCTGCTCTTTCTTCTGAGCTGGGGCTGGTGACCTGGACCTCCACTGAGTCTCCCACTCTTCCTTTAGCTTCACTTTTCAAAAGGTTGAGTGGAGGAGTCATTGTGCTACACTGTGGACCGCAGCCCAGTTAACAGGCAATTCCCCATTCCCACTGGGTGGGAGGTATCGCTTATTCTTTTGCTGCCTTCATAGGTAAAGGAACTAGACAGAATCCACAAAGTTCTGTTCAATCCTTAGCACTGCTCGAGACGGAGGACTGGGCAGAGAGAGCTGGCTACTTTTCCTGGGCTCATTTGGCAGGAGGCAAAGTTAGAAGTTGGTCCCAGATCCTCTGACCCATTTGCTGTGTCCTGTTGGTAGTTGGGATTCTGTTCTGGAATGCCCACTGCTTATTTTTCCCCCCTCTGGTTAAGAGCGTTCAGTTTGCAGTAAGGATAGGTAACTTGGAAGCAGTTAAGACAAAGGGGAAGGGTAATCTGGGGCTGTGCTGGGGGAGGGGAACACTTACATTTCAAGAATTTGCAGTGTCTGTTGCATGAAAGAAGAGCCCCTGGTCACATTGACTTGGAGTCAGCGTGCCCATCTGTGCAGTAGCCTTGGGCATCCAGAAGTTCTCCAGCCAAGCTGCTCAGCTGCCCCTCCCTGGGACGCAGCAAAGTGGTCCCACCAGGACTAAACCACCACCCAGTGCCTTCCCTCCTGCCCATCCACACATAAACACACTGGGTGGATTGCTCAGGGTCCATGGGCCACGCCTGCCCTATTGCACCTTCATCTGTACGCATCATGAAACCGCTGTGGGGAATACGCACACAAATGGGCACGGGCATGTTCTAGTAAAACTTGATGGGAACAGGCAGGCAGCTTGTAATTTGGCCGCACCACGGCCTGCTTCCTTCTGACCCATGGATCTTCCTATTTTATATCAGTTTCATAAAGCCGATGTTTTCTTCTAGGATAAATGGTACAATGTTGCAGTGCAGTCTGGGTTGTCTGGCCTTGTAGGTAGCAATCTCTAAACTAGGTCTCCTCCGATCACGTCAGCCTCCTCCTCTTTTGTTCCTTTTGAGTACTGGGACTCCTGAGAGCCGTAGGTTTACTTTTAGTTTTTGGAGCGCCTTCCGGGGACCTCCAATAAAAAGTGTGAGGCACACTCATAAATCAGTCTCTTGCCACTTGCCAGCCTCTCCCTGCTTTGCTTGTGAGAGGACAGGTGTGGCGTCACAGTTTCCTGCGGTCACGGGATGACCCGGAGTGGAAGTGGTGGGGTCACAGCTCCGAACTCGCAAAGTTGAGTCTTTCCTATGATTCACCTCCAGAAGGTAGAGCGCATGCAGGGGACAGTGAGCAGGTGTCTGTCCAGGGGTCTTCTGGATTTCTGAGTCTGGTTACCTCTGCTCTTCCTGGCTCTGCTTTTATTCAACGCATACTTCCTTTTTTTTTTTTTTTTTTTTACATTTATTTATCTCTTGTGTGCACATGCATGGGTACGACGTGCGCACATGTGGAAGTCAGAGGACACCTCTGGAGAGCAAGTCACTCCCTTCCACTGCTTAGCTTCTCCATTTCTAACGAGGCTCAGAAGTAAGTGCCTCTACTCACTGGGCCCTATCCCAGCCCAGGGCCTCATCCTTTAGAACTTCCAACTCCATGAGTGTCTCCAGCTCAGCAGCATTCATGGTAGGTGTGCATCCTGATGTTTTGATTGTTGGAAGTCTTTTTTTCCACAGAGCACCCTCTCAGTTGATGCGAAGCTATTTCTCCCCACCCTTGCTGTGCCCCCACCTTACTTACCTTCTCTGCGTCGTCTGACTGTGCTCCTGAGGTCCTCAGAGGCAGAGCTGATGCCTTTCCTGGGTGCTGAGTGCCTGCTGGGTGCCTGAACGTTACTCACGTCTCACAGGGAAGGTATCCAGATGGCAGTGGGCCCGTTCCTACACCTCCTGGAGGGAAACCTGCTCAAAGCTGCGGACCCCACGACCCCATCAGGCAAGACCAGGTACCCGGCACAGTGACTGCTTATGCCCAGGGAGAGCCTAGGGACCTCTGGCTGCAGGGAGGGACTCCAGGGTGTGGGTCAAGAACCAGGCTGTCAGTGACCGCAAGGAAATGCTTCCCAGGCCCTGCATCCCCAGGCAGGTGACAATGTTTTTACTTTTCCTGCTATAGCTTCCCACCTGGTGTTTTTACTTTAATGTCTCAAGGTTATTTTTCTTTTCTTTTTAAAAAAACTAACTGGATACATTAATATCATAATGGCTAACTGGATACATTAATATTGCACTGGTTAATTTGATACATTAATATCACACTGATTTGCTATTTTATTAGTCCAAAACAATGTTGACTTAGTTTGAATCCTTTATTCAGTGTACAGGAGATGTGATCAGTATACATTTTAAAATATTGGAGATGGCTTATGGGCCTCCATCCCC
This sequence comes from Onychomys torridus, assembly GCF_903995425.1. NCBI lineage: Eukaryota > Metazoa > Chordata > Mammalia > Rodentia > Cricetidae > Onychomys > Onychomys torridus. The sequence continues at coordinate 71,919,598 of NC_050448.1, forward strand.
ACTTAGCCAGGGAACCCAGGTTAGGACCCCAGATTTGGAATGGCATGTGTCCTGGGCGACTGATGAGCAAATTGTGGTCTGCCAACAGTGTTGTGCAAGTCCCAGGCCCCTCTCTGTCCTATCAAGGCAGGACCTCCATTGTAACTAGATGTCCCTTGATGCTTAGGTACTGCTAGGGCATGAAGAGAGGGCCGGGGTTGGGAGGATGGGGCTAAAAGCCTGCCGTGAGTGTGAGAGGTGTGGGGAGCCGAGTTCCTAGGGGTGAGACAGGCCTGGAACTCGGGGCAGGATTTCTAACAGTACCGTGTCACCATGTCCCTCTCTGCCCTTCACACACCTGCAGTGGCACTGCATCTGTCGTGCCTTTTGCTGCCTTGCCACTCTGCGCCTTGTATCTGAGGAAGGATCTGGTGCCGGTCTCCTAGGCTGAGAGCCAGTGAAGTCCTTGGGCATCCTCAAGAGGGACATGCTGGCATCATACAGATACCATAAAGATGGCTTATTGTATTACTGACTGAAACTGCTTGGGAAATGTGTCGAAGACCAATCAGCTTCCATTCTTTTGAAGTTATTAAAATTTCCAAATCTGCAAGGAGCAGGGGTTGCCCTACTATGTGCATGTAGCCAAGAGTAGGTAGAATATCAGCCATGGGTGGCAGGACCCACAGGTAGAAGCGAGTAGGACCCGAGCCACAGGAGGAGATTTGTGTCTCCTTCGAAACTCCCAGCGGGGAGGGGGAAGCAAGGAGAGTTTCTCCAGGGCTCCTTCTCCATGAGACTGAGTAGGAGCAGGTCCTCACCATCTGCTTCAGAGGAGTTTTAAACCAGCTCAGCCAGCTGCTAGCTGCCCCTTGTTTCTGTGGCAGCTGCTGTTTTCCACTCCGAGGAGACAGGCAATGTTCTGGCCTCCTGATCCCAAAGCAAGCAACTGTGGGGATCCATTTTGTTCTTGCAGGAAGCTGTACCTATATGCAACACATGATGTAACCCTCATGCCTATCCTAATGGCCTTGGGGATTTTTGACCACAAATGGCCTCCGTTTGCTGCTGACCTGACAATGGAGCTCTACCAGCATCAAGAATCTAAGGAGTGGTTTGTGCAGCTCTATTACCATGGGGAGGTAAGAGCTCTGAGGTGGGAATGGTGGTGGCTGAGCACCCACCCCCTCACACCGGGTTTAGTGTCAGGTGTCTCTTCTCGGGCCCAGTGGTGTCCCGAGTGGTAGCTGCAGCCGTGTGAATCCCATAGAGCCTGGGGCAGTAGTTGGCCTGTGGTAACAAGGTACAGCACGGCCACATCTCAGGCCTGTTACAGAGTCTTTCCAGGAACAGTGCTGCTTGCCAGCCTTCCCAAGTGTGTTTGCCAGGCCCACTGTGATGCCAGGTACATCCTGACTGTGAGGCCCAGTTTTGGAAGCCACTGAGGTGTCTTTATTGCCAGTATCTTGGTGTCTTGGGTGACCCATGACTGTTCATGTCCAGGAGAGAGGCTGAGCACTCTCTGGGGATGGGACTGTTAGCTCTTCCAGCTCAGGACCAGAACTCAGCGAGGCTTTCCCAGTCTATCCAGCAGTCGGCACACAGTGCTTTTTATTCTGGGATCTGTTGGGTAGTGGTGTCTTCCTGGCTGTTACATGTGTGCTCCTGCATACTGCTTGGGTGAGGCTGCTGGGCTCAGTTGAAGACAGCAGAAGGATGGGTCCTCTGCAGACCTGCTGAGTTCTGTTTCTTCCACAGGAGCAAGTGCCAAGAGGCTGCCCAGACAAGCTCTGTCCACTGGACAAGTTCTTGAACACCATGTCACTTTATGCTGTGAGCCCAGAGAAATACCACATGCTCTGCTCCCAAGCACAAACAATGGAACTCGGAGAGTGACTCATTTATGCAGACAAGTTGATGTTTAAATGAAGTGCCTTTATATAAAAGAGTGTCATGTTGAGATCAGAGGGGCTTTCTCTACTTTGTCCCATGATTTCTTATTTTATGTGTCTGGATGTTTTGCCTGTATGTAAGTCTGGTACCATTTGCATGTCTGGTGCCTCATGGAAGCCAGAAGGTGTTGGATCTCCTAGAACTAGAGTTAGAGAAGGTTGCGAACTGCCATATGGGTGGTGGGAACCAAACCCCGATCTCCTAGAAGAATAACCAGCTCTTAACTACTGAGCCATCTCTGCACCCTCACTGCATGGTTTTTAAGGTCAGAGCGTTGGTGTGGGCCTGGGGAGTTGTGTTGCTTTGGTTTTTTTTTGTCATCTTTACTTGGGCTCTATTCATGGTTATCAGAAAGGTGGCCATCGATGGATTACGGTGCAGTGGGGTTTTTGTGTTTGTTTGTTTTAGGATTTATTCATTTATATATACAGTAGTCTGTCTGCATGCCAGAAGAGGGCGCCAGATCTCATTACAGATGGTTGTGAGCCACCATGTGGTTGCTGGGCATTGAACTCAGGACCTCTGGAAGAGCAGCCAGTGCTCTTAACCTCTGAGCCATCTCTCCAGCCCTAGTGCAGTGTTTCTTAAACTATGACAATGTAGTATGTGGGGTGTTCTGAACATAGGAACAAACCTGCTCCTCCTGGTAGGGGCTCACAGACAAGCCAAGAAGCCTTCTGGGAAATTCTGTCTTGGTCTAAGTAGACATGGGAATAGTAGAGTCAAGTTTAGCATTTGTCAATAAATACAATACAGAACGTACATAGATGTAAGGACAGAAATCAGGCAGTCATCTCAGTAGATGCTGAAAAGCCTTCCAGCGAAGCCTATCATTCCTTATGATTAAGGCCCTGAAGAAACTGGGAATAGAAGAAACACCTCAGCGTAACAAAGGCGGCACATGAGTCAGAGAGAAGACAGATGTGTCCACTCTATTTACCCAACATGGTGCTTGAAGCCTCAGCTAGAGCCCAAGGGCACACAAACAGGAAAGGAAGAAGCCAGATTATCCTGTATGCGGACGACATGGTCCTGTACGCACCAGAAAACACTTAGCAAAGCAGGATAGAAAGCCAACATCCAGACATCTGCAGCCTTTTTAGATAACAATAACAGGAAATCAGAAAAATAGTCTCGATCACAATAGCCTCAAAAATAAAAATCATTTTAAAAGTAAGGAAACTAAAGAAGTGAAAGACCTTGTCCGGGCTGGATTTTATTGTCACCGTGGCAGAACTAAGTACCTGGGAAGGGGGGAGGCTTGACCGAGGGACTGCCCAGGTCAGATAGGTCTGTGACCGGATTGTGGGGCGTTGTCTTGCTGATGATGTGAGGGCCCAGACTGCTGTGGGCAGTGCCAGCCCTAAGACAGAGAGGGTCCTGGTTGCAGAAGAAAGCCGTTTGGACTGTAACAAGAAGGAGCACGCCAGGGAGAAGCATCCTCCGTGGTTTCTGCCTGCGTCCCCACCTTTGTGGCCCTCAGTGGTGGACTGTGACCTGGAAGTATAGGATGAAATACACCCTTTTCTTCCCGTGTCGCTTGGTCTTGGTTTATCACAGCGACAGAAAGCTAACTAGAACAGGCCTCTACAACGAAAACCTTAAAGCACCAAACAAACCAAAGACAGTAGATGGAAGGGCTTCTCCTGTTCACGGATCCACAGTATTAATACTGTGAAAATGGACATACTCTCAAAAGCAGTCCACAGAGTTACTGCACACCCACACCCCCAGAATCCCAGTGACAGTCTTCACAGAAACAGAAGACACCCCTAAAACTGACACAGAAGCACAAAAGATCCCAAATAGCCAAGGCGATACTAAGCAAAAAGCAGTACTGAAGGTGCCGTGATACCCCAAGTCACACTCCATAGCCATGGTAGGAAAACCAGCATGGTGCGGGTACAAAACCACACAGAAACCAGTGGGATGGAATGGAAGACCCAGACACACCTATGTGGCTACAGGCACCCAGTTTTGGGCAAGGACGTCAGAAACCATGCAGAAAAGACATTTCAAGAAATGGTGCTGGAAACACTGGGTGTTCATAGGTAGAAGAATGAAACTAGATCCCTACCTGTCACCTCGTGCAAAAATCAATTCAAAGTGGAGAAATAGCTTTGGAGGCCTGAAGCTCAGAATCTGCTAGAGGGAGAAAAACATGAAAATAGAGGCACCATAGCTCATGAAGAAGTTGAAGTTGACAAAGGGGGTTGCATGACGTTAAAGGCCTCCATACAGCAGAGGAGGCAATGAGGGACAGTCAACAAAATGGGAGGAAATCGCTGCCAGTCTGAGAGGGCACTCTAACACCTAGTCTATATGAAAAACCCCAAAGAAATCAAATACCTCCCAACACACACCTAACAATCCTCTGTGCTGGTTTGAATGAGAAAGGCCCCCATAGGCTCACGTTTGGATATTTGGTCCCCAGTTGGTGGAACTCTTTGGGAAGGATTAGGAGGTGTGGCCTTGTTGGAGGAGGTGTGTCACTGGGGGTGGGCTTTGAGGTTTCAAAAGACTCCTGCCATTTCCAGTTGTGCCCCCCCCCCCCCCCGGTCTGTCCGTCGCCCCGCCCCCACCCCCACACACACTTGCAGTTTAAGATGTGAGCTCCCAGCTATTTCTATTGATTTACCTTTGCTCCACCATCATGGACTCTAGCCCTCTGAAGTCATAAACCCAATGAAGCACTCTTTCCCCCTATGCTGCCTTGGACACGGTCTTTTATCACAGCAATAGAAAAGCAGCTACCAACAGCTCAGTCAAGAAGAGGGCACGTACATAAACAGTAAAGTGGAAGTGCCATGAAGTCTACAGAAAAAAAGGGTTCAACAACCATGACCCTCAGAAGACAGTGAAAACCACATGGAGATTTCGTCTCAGTCCCGTCAGGAAAGCTCTAATTAAGTCAACCAACACAAATGCCCATGAGGATGTGGAGAAAGGAAGCCATATACACTGTTGTTGGGAACAGAAACTAGTCCAGCCTGTGTGGAAATCCCAAGGATGCTCCTCTGCAAACTCGAACTAGAACTGCCATCCAATGCAGCTCTGTTGTGGGATGTATTCCTGAAGCATGCCACAGAGGCACCTGGACATCCATGTTTTCTGTGGCACTGTTCTCATGGGCTAAGACATGGAACTAGACTAAATCCATCAGTGGAGGAATGGATAAGGAAAATGTGATGTGCATACACAACCTAGTTCTATTCAGCCATCCAAAGAACAAAGTGGCATTGTTCACCAGAAAATGGATCAAACGGTAGATCATTGCATTAAACTATATAAGAAAGATGTTTTCTCCCATGTGGGTCTTAGAGTGTGTGTGTGTGTGTGTGTGTGTGTACATGTTAATTATAGATCTAAAGATAGATGATGTGAAAGAAGAGGACCATATAGGAAAGGGAGGAGGGGTAACTAGAGACAACATATGGTATGATTGGATGAAATATCGATGAAGACTATTACTATAATACAATGAATATACACTAATATAAAAAGGTAGGGACACAGCCGAGTGGCGAGAGCTTCACCTTACACAGGGCAGCCATGGAATGCCCGCTGCGGCTGATGGTCTGCTTTCCTTGTCAACATTTCCCAGAATCAGTTTCAAATGTGATGATTTCAAACCACCAACTTCTCAGCCAGAGTTAGCCACCAGGAAAGCCTCCCTCGCTGCTGTCTGTGAAACACCTGCTGAGATGGGAGCTCAAGCCTAACCCTGGCAGCTCAGTCTGTCCTGTCCACTTGCTTGTCCTTGTAGAACAGGATCTTCCTTGAGAAAATCCCTTTCCTCCTCTAACCCTGCTCCCATGGGCTTCCCTCCCATCTGGCCCTGAATGGAAGGCTCCAGTCTTCCAGTCGCTAACTGGAGACTGGATGGTGTTTCCTCTCACGTCATCCTGTGTTGTCAATTAAGTTCTACTGTACTACCAGCCTGTTTCTCGAATGTTTACATCTCTCCATCTTGTCTTCCATGTCCTGCCCATCCTCACTCTGCTGCTTGCTGCAAACCTTATTTCCCAAAGAAAGGAAAGACAAAACATGTTCACATCTCTGCCTCATGACCCCCCTCTTCCACCATGTCCTGCCCATCCTCACTCTGCTGCTTGCTGCAAACCTTATTTCCCGAAGAAAGGAAAGACAAAACATGTTCACATCTCTGCCTCATGACCCCCCTCTTCCACCATGTCCTGCCCATCCTCACTCTGCTGCTTGCTGCAAACCTTATTTCCCGAAGAAAGGAAAGACAAAACATGTTCACATCTCTGCCTTGTGACCCCCCTCTTCCACCTCCTCCCCCTCTCTCTCCTTCCTTCCTGTTACTAGAGCCTCCTTCTGTCCATCCCAGGCCACCTTCCAGCTTTGCCTCCTGCATCGTCGGAGTTCTTTTCCATTAGCATACAGATAAGCTATAAAACCTCCTGTCTTAAAATTTCTCCCCATCGTTCAGCTATGCCATTTTCCTTTCTAGCAAGGCTGCTCAAAAATAGTTGCCATCTCTGATTCTTCTTATTAGGTATTCACCCCCCAAGCTCCATGGAGACTGCCCTTGTCAAAATCGGCAGTGACCTCTCTGGCAAACCCAGAGCCGATTTTCAGTGTCTTCCTGGGCTCACCAGCACTCTGGGTGTCTTCTTTCGGCTTCTAGGGCACTCTCTAGCTTCCTCCACTTCCTCAACTTGTCTGTTTTTGCTGAATCCTCCCTTCCCCGATCTCCAAGTGTTGGAGGGTCCTGAACTTAGTTTGGAGGCCTTTTTCCCCACCTCTCCTCCTGCGCTTACCCCCAAGTAGTTCTGTAATTTTATTTTATTTTTCAGAGCTGAGGACCGAACCCAGAGCCTTGCGCTTGCTAGGCAAGCGCTCTACCACTGAGCTAAATCCCCATCCCCTCTGTAATTTTAAATATCAACTGTACAATGAAATTATTCTGTGGTTGCACTTCTTTTTACTCAGTAGTCCCTCAGTTTAGATATTAAAGATATTCCATGGCCCACAATAAACCATCACCTCTGAGCCCCCCCCCCCTTTTTCCATCTCACATCCCACAATACCCTCATCTATCTAGTGAAACCACCGTTCACTCAGTTGCTTGGGCCAAGACCTTTGGGTCACCTTGAGTCCCCTCCCCACCCCCCATAGCCTATGGCCACTGCATCATCAGCGAATTCTGCTGAATCTGTCTTCCAACGGTCCCCAAAACTGACCCCTTCCTAAGACTAGTTCCCTCATCACCACCGACCTGGATTCCTGAAAAGGCCTCCTACCCAGTCCCACCTCTCCACCCTTCTTCCCCAGTCTGTCCCAACACAGGTGCTGCTTTTAAAAGCAATCCCCATTCTCTTTTGCCCCGATTTCTCTGGTCCCATCCCAAAGTAAGTGCCAGTCACCGTCATGTCCTCGAGACCCTGGAATGCCTTGTCTTCTTGCTCATTCTTTTCCCCCCAAATAGTAACGTTTGACTTCATTTGTAATTGATGAGTAATGATTGTCTATATTTATAAAGCAAAATATACTATTTGGTGTGTATCTATGTATGAGATGATTAAATTAAGCTAATTAACATAACCACCTTGGTCACTTTTTATACATGCTGAAAACTAAAATCTATACTTGAGTTGCCATGGTTTGGATATATTTTCCTGTACAAATTTTATGTGGAAACCTACACCCTAGGTAAAAGTATTGGGGCCTGTGGTCTAAAAGCAGGTGTTCAGGTCATAGCAGCTCTGTTTCATGGGTGAATGAGTGCCACTGAGGAAGGACTTTCGGGACAGTTCTGTCTCCTCTCCTGTCACATGATTTTCCTTCTCTCAAGGATGCACATGTCGCCATCTTAGAAGCAGAGAGCCAGGCTCTTACTGGCTGGTATCTTGATCTTAGATGGCTCATCCTCTAGGACTATATGATGAACCTCTTTCTTTTAAAATCCCCCCATTTGTGGTATTCTGTTACAAAAGCGCCAATAGACTAGCAACACATTTTTAATCATGGTTACCACACTGAGCAGATCACTATGACTTATTCCTCCTACCTTCAAGTCTGTGCCCTTTGACCTCTATCTGTCCCCACCCCTGCCCTGTCTTGCTACTCTTGGAAATGAGTGTGCCAAGAAGCCCAGAGCCGTGTCCTTGCTACAGGAACTTGGCACAGGCTAGTCTCTTCCCGGAGTGTTCATCCTGAGAGCTGGGTGGTCAGATCTGACTCCTCATTCAGATCTCTGTTCACTGTCTTCTCAGGAGAACTCCCCACAGTATCCCATGCAAATAACATACCAGCTCCTTTGCCTCTCTACTTTGAACCTTTGTTATGGCCCGCCACTTTGTGGCATGAGCTGCTTAGGTCCTCCAAATATTCCTATGCTGAAGTTCTAGAACTTCGTCTTTCAGACATCATCAAGGTCAGACGCCATCAAGGTCAATGAGGTGAGTCCTGACCCAAAATGACTTTGTCCTTATAGGAAGAGGAAATTGGGGCACTGAGCAGAGGGGATTCCATGGGACCACACTATAATGCTGCTCTGAGCTAAGGAGAGAGGCCTCAAGAGACCAACCCTGCCACACTCCTCACCTTGGACTTGCACCAGTACTAAGGAATTGAATTTCTGTTGCAGCCTGTGGTCATTTTTGTTATGGCGGCACTCAAAAATACCGCCCCCTACAGTATTTATCAGCGCCTGCCACTACAGAGCTTTACATTTATTTGCTTATCTCGACTAGACTGTAAGCTCTGTGAAGGCAGACTTGATCATCTCATCCATTAATGTGTCTTCAGCAGCAGAATGGTATCCAACACATGCTCAGATATTTCAGTGTTTGAGTGGCGGTTCCCTTCTCTGTCACTACTTTCCTGACAGCCTAGTGGTTCACACATTTGCTTCCCTTCATCCTCTGAAGCCTTACCTTTTCAGCCTTGTTCCTCACATACCTCCCTGGCCATTTATCTATTTTGTGTGCAAGGGTTAGGGAATATGACACTGTGCATATGGAGATCAGAGGACTACTTGCTGGAATGGGCTCTCTCCTTCCACCATGTGGGAATCGAACTCATGCTATCAAGCTTGGCAGCAAGTGCCTTTACCTTCCAACCTCCCCCATCCCATGCAAGTCATCCTTTCAGCCCTGAGAACTGTATTTTAAGAAAAGGAAATTCCACTTCTCTGGCCTCTTTCTTTACCTTGGCACACTGGACACAGGTCACCTTTGTCTTCCGATCCTTGCTAATCCGTTTCTGTTGGTCACTTCCACGTAGGAAGCTGGTCATTCATTCTGGGTCTGGTAAGTTATTGTAGTGCAGGAATTGGTAGGACTTGGACATCAGCAAAGATGACCTGGCCCTCCAGGAAAGTGAGAACCGTCTCCTTGTGTACACGCTCCCCTGTTCACCACTAGGAGGAAGCCTAGAGCAAAGGAAAACGCCAAGGCTGTCCCTGGGTTCAAATTTCCAAAGACCCTTCCTTTTGTTTGTTCGTTTTTTTCCCTTCGTGTAAAATGGCAGTAGAGGTGCATGATTGCTATTTATTCCTCATAACTATGCCTCAGTTGTGAGGATAGACTGAGCAAGCAGAAAGGCCCCCACATGTTTTCTCTCTCTGTCTCCCGGCTTCCCACTACATTTTTGCCTGTGAGGCTTACCTCTCCTGAGTCCCACCAGCCCTCTGCCAGCAGTGCCCTCCCTGTGACAGCCCTAGGCTGTATTCATAGCCCGACTTCCTCCCTCAGCTCTGGTGTGACTGAGGGCAAGTCATGTAACTTCTGTGAACTTGTGTTTTTCTATCGAGACAGGGGCGTTACTATTTGCCCACCAGACAATTTGGCCTCCTCGTGGGAGGAGAAGGATGGGTGGAAGGTACTTCATAGCTTCTCCTCTGCTCCTAGCCCTAACTCTGGGGGTGCAAGAACTCTGCTAAAGAACTCCTAGAGATGTTTGCTCAAGGGCGGCAAGTGAAGTAAAGGGTCTCCCCAGGCTTTCGCTCTTCCAGCTCTCCCTGCCTCCTCCCTCAGTTCAGCTTGAGCTGGAAGGCTGTAACTCCACCTGAGACCTAGCTGCTAGAACTTTCTGAGAGCCTCAGTCAAGGCTTGTCTTATTGATCTCTGTTCTGCCGGTCAATGGAATGGGATAACTGACATTAGATAAACCCAGTCTCTGCTTTTGCTGTGTGCAGATTCTCCTTAGCAGTTTCTCTTAGGAAGCAGAAAGGGAACTTTTAGGAAGATGAGGGAACAGAAACCTAAGCCAGAGAGAGGGAGCAGGGTCCCCCTCTTACCCACTGCTGTCCTCAAGGCACCAGGACCAGGCACCAAGCCTGTTGGGGTCCTAAGAAACTCAAGTCCTTTTAAATGGTACTTGGCACCCTACTAAGCTAGAGTCCTTTGTGGGGCACTTTTTGGACACCTCAGGAGCCCCAAAAGAGGCCTGTGGGAATAAGGGTTTGCAAAAGTAAAGGGTCTACGGCTGTGTTTGCGGCATGCTGGGGTTGGGGGTGGGGTGGGAGAGCTGCTAGCGTGGTGTGTCCTGGGGATGTATGAGTCCCTTTTCAGCCGGCAGGGAGGGGGTGGGATCTCTGGGGAACTGCCTTTGTGCTCTGTTCAGGCCCTGCCCTCTAGTGGCCAAGGGGCTCTGCAAGCCTGACTGCCCCACTAGCCTCTGAGAACCTAGTTACAAAAAGCTGCCCTCCTCCTTTCTCCAAGTAGTAGGGGTACAATCAACACTTCTGAAGCGAAGCCTAAACTGAGGCCTGAGAACTGGAGGGGCTGACCTTGGAGTCCTGACTAGTGGGGTGATAGCCCTCCTCTCTGCCTGTATTGCTGGATAATGTTGGACAAGTCGATTAACCTCCTGCTGCTAAACTGCATTGAGCTGGAGTGTGGCTCACTGGCGGAGCATGTGCTTAGCATATACAAGGCCTGGGGTTTGATCCCTAGCACCACAGCTGTGTGTATACAAACAAAAATATTTGTATGTCTTCACTTGTAGTAGCGGCTCTAACGTGGCCTTTCCCTCTCGGGTCACATAGGTTAGGTACGTGACCCTCTTCCTAAGAGGAAAAGTGCTATATGACCATCAGGCCTCGCTTGGATTGTTCCAGAGAAGTCTGTGTGCCCCTCCCTGGTCTTCAGAGTCTTCAGGTCACTGTGGGCAGCTGGAGCTCGGTGCCGGCCGGAATACTCCTAGGAGGTAGGATTTCTGTGATTAGCCGTCATGGTGCTCTAGGACTGCAGGAGCCGCACACCTACCTTGCTTGGAGTTGACAGGGACCTGATCCAGCCTTGCCACTTTCCTGGGTCCTGGGACCTTGGGCAACTCTCTAATCACTGCAGAGTTTCTGTTGTGTGTTGTAAGGGTGATGCTGCTGTCTGCCGAGGGCTGGGTGCGGTGGGGAGGTGTTAAGCAGAATTAGCGCGGAAGTATTTGCAATGTTTTAGTTGCTTAAATACAAATTTGGAATCCATAGCTTCTTGAACTGGGGGTTGAAGGAACCCAGAACTTGGCAGCTACTATATGCCCAGACATTGAATTGCTCCACATGGCACTGGTTTTGGAGAAGGCAAATACATAATTTGATATTAGAGATATGGTCTAATCACACCAGCAGACATATGCTGAGGCTGGGTGGTATTGGTAGAATTGGTTTCTATATTTTGATAGGCAAACAGGGCTTCCCCCATACCCACCCCCGGGGAAGGTTTCTCAGAGAGAAATCAGGATTTGAGAGAGACTAAAAGTCTCAAAGGTACGGGAAAGATGTCAGGAATTGGCCTACACTGAGTCACTGGAAAGGACAGTATTCATCAGAGAATTAATTTGGAAGGAAATAAGGTGTGAAATAGCAGCAAGGCTTTCAATTCTGGCATTGCGGCCTCAAAAACCCAGTCAGGGCTTCAGAGGCTGCCAAGGCTCAGCCAGGGAGCCACGTCTGGAGAGCAGCTGGGGATGCTCAGAGACCACAAATTGTTGAGCTAGGGAGGAACTGATTGAGTGTGTAATTAAGGGGAGGGCTGGATAACACTCGGGTAAGTAGAACTTGATGGGGTCAGACCAGCAGGGCTTCTGAGAGCCGAAAGAGCAGGGAAGGCACCGTTAGGAACCGGAGCCATCGCACCAAGGTGACACAGCTTCATGTGGGCCTCACAGGGAGAAGGGTGAGAGGTGTGAGGGAGGGGGCACCCAAAGGAGCGAGTGCTCCTGAGTCCCGGCGGCTCAGCTCTAGAAGTAAGGTACCATTAGGCAGCAACGGCAAATCCCATGGAAATGAAAAATAAGATGGGCTGTAGCTGGGCTAAGATCACAGAGTAGGGTGGGGAGTTCATGGGTTCTGAGTCGTGGTCCAGTGTGCCTTGCTGGATGGGAACCCTGGTATCGAGGACTGCAGGGCGTTGCTTGGAGTGTGAGGGATATTCTTGGGTCTTATAGGAGAATCAGCAAGTCTTTCATGGTACAAGCGTTCATGGTGTACTTGTGGACAAGGTAGGTATAAATGAGCCGGATGCTGGAGCAGTTCATCATGTTCTGAACTGGTTGAGTTACTGAAACCCAAATCCCTAGTGTATGAAGCCCCTGCCCAGCCTCATCCCTTACCATACTCTCTTCCTTTCCAAGACCATGAAAAGTTGTCTTCCTGTCACCCAGACCCCATCTGAAAGAGTCTCCTTTCAGACCTTCCCCAGAGAAGTACACACCAATCGGTGGTCTGGTATTTAGTGGTCAGTCCTGAGCTGAAAACATACAGACCAAGTAGGTTATATTTAGGAATATATATGTGTATACATATACATATAACCATGCAATAACAATTAATAAAAAAGGAGGCAATGAATTTGAAGGAGAGTGGAGGAGGGTATATGGGAGAGCTTGGAGAGAGGGAAGGGAAGAGAGAGCTGTCGTAATTACCTAGTGATCTCAAAAATTAAAAAAAAGAAAAGAAAAGAAAAGAAATTCCTTCCTTCTTTTTTCTTTTCTTTTCTTTTTTGTTTTTTTTTTTTTTTTTTTTTTTGAGACAGGGTTTCTCTGTGTAGCTTTGACACCTGTCCTGGATCTTGCTCTGTAGACCAAGCTGTAGAACTCACAGAGATTCGCCCTGCTCTGCCTCCCGAGTGCTGGGATTAAATGCGCCACCGCCTGGCCAGAAATTCCTTTCTTGAATGTGATAGCATTTGCGTGTGTGTCTATGAGTGTGTGCTTATACTTATTTTCACAGATGTGTCAGGGGCGGCTAGTTGTCCAGGCTCTGGAGCCAGACTGCCTAAGTCGGCTACCCAGTTGGATAAAAGTTTTAGGGAGCAGTCCGTTCAGTGGGAATCAGTTCTGTGGCATGATCCTCAGAATTCTAAATGTACAGTGGCCTTAAGGATCCATGTGACCTAGAGAAAATGAGTTCACTTTTCTGTGCTTCTGTGAACTTTATCTACAACCAGGGACCATTGTGGCATTTGCCACACGAGGTTTTATAAAGAATAAACACAAAGAGCTTTAAAACAATGCCTGTCACACAGGCAACACTCCATAAATGCTTGCATAGGTTTGCTATTGCTGTGTGCTGTCAACTACACTGCCTATAATGTCGACTATACTGATCTATAATGTACATAGATCATGAGCTGGAGCAGAGTGGGGGCTCAGTATGTAATCGGAATGAATTTAATGCTTCAAGCAATTATTCCAGTAGTCTTGTGATTTGGAGCAGTGAAAACATTATTTCTTAGGCCTCTACCCCATTGTACATGGTTTTTTTTTTTCAATGATTAGCATAAAATGCAACTTAGTAGAGTTTGAAGTAATCATATTTACCAAAGACATTCCTGGGAGGGATCTTCGAGAGTGACCAGTGTATCAGCGTGTTCATGTGAACTCCATTGTTGGATCCTAGGACTCTATTTCCGTCCTCAAAATCAGTTGCTCATAGTTGACTGAGGTTTTTCTGAGCAACATGTTCAGTGTGACGTGGTCCTCAGAATTCTAAAGTACAGTGGTCACCCTGGTACCAGGAACAAAGAGCATGATGGTCCTGCTCTACCCTGCACAGCATGCCACATGGCCAGAGAACTCTGCTTAGATCTGAGAGCCAGGTTAAGAGCGGGGCTAGACAAATTAATCAACTAGAGAACTGCCATCAGCAGGAAAGAATCAAAGGGACCTGGGTGTACCGAACATATCAAATGTGTGATTTATGTGGGCCTGGAGGACACACTCAGACAAGCACCTACAAGTTACAGGATAGAAAGACTTGAGTTCAGTAGAAAGGAAATCTTTGAAATAATCAGAGCTGTGCATGGATGAATTGGGCCACCTCAGAGGGTGGTGTCCCTGGAGGACTGTGAGCTTATGCTGGCATGTAGCCAGAGTCACACCCTGGCCAGAGTCTGCTTACTCTGAGAGTCTGTGGTTCTGAGATTTCATGGCGTCCTTCATCCTCCTGGACGGTCTGAGTCACAGGCTTCATTTTGCTTTTCATGTGGTCGGGAACAAGGTTTGGGCCTCTAATCTGATGATTCTAAACATTAAAGAGGGAACAGAGACCTGCTTGAGAATCCAGTGACCCTGCTCTGACCCTACAAACAGTGCCTCTGCAGCCCCACTTGGGGCTGGCGGGGCTTTGGGACCCGCAGGGAGTAAACAGTAGCCTGGGGATACACGTTTGGTCACTTCCCACCGACCTACCTTGGAATGTCTGCTCTGATGCCTCTTTCTTTCTTCGAGGTCTTGTAGTACTATCTCTCAGCATCTGGAGCAGCAAGAAGCCTTTGAAATCAGGCCTCTGAAAAAAGAGATGCAATTTGGCTCCAGCAAGAACCTGAGGGCTGGGACTGAATGTGGACTACAGAACTAGGTGTCACTAAGGGCAACGTGAAGGTGTCAGGGGAGGTGACTCTCAGTGGGGTGTGTTGTTTCTCCTTCACCCTGCCTCTATTTAAAAACTTTAAAAATAACTGCATTTAAGTGCTTAGAAAAACTCACTTTTATTCTATGTGCAGACATATTTCTCTGACCAAATAGCTAATATGGTTATATCATTTGCTTAAAAAAAAAAGGTATGTTTTTCTCTAGCACATTTTCACACAGTTTACATAAGTGACTGTCCCCTCTCCAGCAGGCTCCTAAGGTCAAAGCAGCTTGGGAAATACCATTATCAGGCAGCATGTTCTTGCTCAGTTTACTAAGATCGGAACGGATGTTTTCTTTGTCTACCACTGTTTTTCTCCCAAGATCTTAAATTGCAGCCTTCTGCCCAGGCTGCTCAGTTGACCTTCATTTGTCCTTCGAGTGGTCCAGAGCCCTTTTAGGGCAGATGTTGAGCAATCTGACCTGATTCTCCAGGTGTCCCAGCTTCTCCATGCTGGGTTTGTCAGGAATGCTGAGCCATTTGTCACCTCTAGGTCCCATCACGAGGTAGATGGCCACCAGGAGGCTCAGCATGAAAATGATAGATGCCTTGCTGTCCCAGAGAGCGGTTCTCACAAAGCAGAAGTGGACTGTAGGGGTGTGTGTGTGTGTGTGTGTGTGTGTGTGTGTGTGTGTGTGTGTGTGTAAGAGACAAGGGGTGCATTGTGAGTCTTTGAACTCACTCTTGCAGCCACTTCAGATCTTGTCTTGGCATTAAGAGCTCTGAGGTGACTCAGAAATGCTCAGATAAACTCTCACAGAGCCCATGCACCTGCGCTATCTGACATCAATTTCACAAAATATCTTTGCCATCAAGCACCCAGGGAGGCAGGCACAGGCTTGTGATTCCATCTGACGTCGTCAGTGCAGGCTGGGTTTTCCCCACACCTCCCTCCACTCTGTCCTCTGGATGGGCTTTCCCTTGGCTTTGCCTCCTTTACCTCAAGTGGCACCTGCTCCTTTTTGCTGTCTGGCATCTTCCACCCTACACCCAGATTCCTTCCCTGGGTCTTGTGACTTCTCTGCCAAGGATGGCAGGATTCTCTTATCCAATCTCTCTCACTCAGTGGGCTCCTCCTTTTCTGTCTTCAAACGGTATTTCTGTCGCCTCACTCTTTGCCTACTTCTGTTTTCCTTTCTTTCTCTCCTTCTGTTGCCTAGTGCTGACCGCCAAACCTACTAGTCTACATAATGTGCAGAGCATGTCCACACATTCGTGCATACACTCATGCACACGCAGGCACGTGCTTCCATTTCTTCTGCTTGACCATAACTGCTCTCTGGGAGAGCAGTGCAGCCATCATGTTCAAGAACCACGGCTTGTAGCAGGAATTTTAAAGGTACTTGTTAATAAAATCAAACTGGAGGTCAGTTATTGGGGTGAATGCTGGAAGATCAGAGAGACAGAACAAGCCACAGCTACCTCACCTCGCCAGTTCCTCAGCTGATCCTGTTTCCTCAGACAGGAAGCCTCTGAGTCCTCATCCAGAATGAAACTCAGCTGAACTGTGCTGCTCCGGAGCCTAAAAGCTTAACCAGCCAAATGCTAAACCAGCCAAATGAGTTTCTGGTCTTCACGCCTTATATATCTTTCTGTTTTTGCCATCACTCCCTGGGATTAATGGCTCACTTCTTGGGATTAAAGGCGTGTGTCACCATGCCTGGCTGTTTCCAGTGTGGCCTTGAACTCAGAGATCCAGGTAGATCTCTGCCTCTGGAATGCTAGAATTAAAGGCATGTGCTACCACTACCTATCCTCTATGTTTAATATTGTGGCCATCCTGTTCTCTGACCCCAGATAAGTTTATTAGCGGGCACACTATTTCGGGAGAACACAATACCACCACAACTGCTAGTGCCCCTCTTTGACTCCTGAGGGCACTGGCCCCGTGACGCCTCTTCTACTTCTTGAAGCCACGGTGCCCACCGTTGGGCTTTCTGTAACTTAGTGCTTTCTTAGCTTTCATGGCTGGCTCCTTTCCACCTGAATTGCCTTTCCCTTGCCTGTCCAGAGGTGGAGGTGGGTGGGATCATTTTCATGTCTTCCTGTGAGTTTGAGTTCCTTCTGCTGGAGCCTCCCACACCACCCACCCCTCCCATTCCAGACTGCCAAACTTGCAAGACTTAGTTCTCAGCCTCTGCCTGGCTTCCTCTTCTCCCACGCTCACGCAGCGGGTCCATATCTGCACAGGTCGTCCAGATCTGCAACTCTCGCTGTCCCCCACCTTCTGTTGTCTACACATAGATGACACATCACCGCACGCCACTTCGGCCCCGCTCAGTGCCTCTCCCCAGATTCTTGCACTTTTAAGGATGACAAAGCCATAAACCTAGGTAGAGTCAGGCAGGAAAACGAAGGGGTTTTATGCTGGGGGAGGGGTGTAGTGTGAGGTAAAAGCAGACCCGGTATACAGTGGAAAGGTCTAAGAGAGGAGCCATAGCAACGGTGCATACTATAATCTCAGCCCTTGGGAAGCTGAGGCAGGGCTGTAAATTTCAGGCAAGCTCAGGGTACATCCACCACAAGATCCTACCTCAAAAGTCAAGGACTGGGGTCAGGGGGTATATTCAGTTGATAGAGTGCTTGCCATAGTATGTGCTAGGCCCCAGGTTCAGTCCCCAGGAAAGCCAGTTAATGCAGGTCCTGGTTTTCTTTCACCTGCTGTGATAAACACTATGACCAAAGGCAATCTGTGAAAGAAAGGGTTTTTTAATTTTATAGCTTAAGGTCGTTATTGAAGAAAGTCAGGGCAGAAACCTGGAGGCAGGAGCTGATGCAGAAGCCATGGAGGGGTGCTGCTTACTGGCTTATTCTTCAGGGTCACATCCAGCTACCTTTCTTATGCCACCCAGGATCACCTGACCAGAAGTGGTACCACCCACAGTGGGCTTGGCCCTCCCACATCCATCATTTATCAAGACCATTTCCACAGACTTGCCTCTAGGCCAATCCAATGGAAGCGTTTTCCTCAGCTGAGGCTACCACCTCCCCAGATGACCCTAGTTTGTGTCAAGTCGACACAGCATGAACCAGCATGATTTCAAATCCTTTCCTTTCATAATAAATCTACCCGAAATAAGGACGTTGTCTTCAGGCTGAAC
The DNA here is from genome assembly GCF_903995425.1 of Onychomys torridus. Taxonomy (NCBI): domain Eukaryota; kingdom Metazoa; phylum Chordata; class Mammalia; order Rodentia; family Cricetidae; genus Onychomys; species Onychomys torridus. Next base: position 71,937,514 of record NC_050448.1, read on the forward strand.
GGCCACATGGGCATTGTTAAGAGGAACATAAGGGCAGAGCACGGGCTGCTTTCAGTGAGTTTAGCTCTTCCCATCTGATGACCCAAGGCAGATAGAGAACTCACCCAAGTTGGGTCAGACAGCAACTCATGAAAAACCAGGAGACCCTTAGGTCTTGTCTCAGAGAATGAAAACACAAAGGCTAAGGAGGCTTCAGTTTTGTTTTGTTCTGTTCTGTTCTTTCCCTGAGACAGGGTTTCTTTGTGTAACAGTTCTGACTGTCCCGGAACTCACAGAGACCCGCCTGCCTCTGCCTCCAGAATGCTGGGATCAAAGGCGTGCGACACCATCACCCAGCTGTGGCTTCAGTTTTTAAAATCCACCGTGGACTGCAGAATCTAAGACTGGTGATGCCTTGGTTTCCAGAAACAGAAGGCTGTGGACATTCAGGAATGACAGCAGTAATCACCTCTGGAAACGGCACTTGAATGATTTCCTTGCCGACAGATGGAAGGTTCCCGGGGAATTTGCTACAATCGTAACTGTTCGGTTACCTGGCTTAGACGACAGCAGCTTCTTTCACATTACACCTGAGCTTGTAACACTTTGACTTCTCTGCTAGACTCTGGGTTTTGTGGGGAGTAGGGTAGGACCATCTCTGGCCAGTTCACTGCTGCATGAATTCCTAGCCTTGTAGGTACTGATTAAAATCCTGGGGCTGGAGAGATGGTTCAATGGTTACAAGCATTCCCACTCCAGAGGACCTGAGTTAGGTTTCCAACGTCCTATAGGTCAGTTCACAACGGCCTATAACTCCAAGGGATACAATGCCTTTTTCTGGCCTCTGCAGGCACCCCCCCCCCATACTCATAAATTAAAAGGGAGGAAGGAAGGAAAGAAGGAAGAAAAAAGGAAAGAAGAAAGGAAGGAAGAAAAAATAGAGCTAGGTGTAGTAATGTACATCTGTGATTCTAGCACTTGGGGACAGTGACACAGGATTGAAAGCTCTAGACCGACCTGGCCTACATAGCAAAACCTTGTCTGAGAGAGACACAGAGACACAAAGACATACAGAAACAGAGACAAAGAGAGACAGAGAGAATGAATTATTTGATGGGAAAATGGGTAATGTGAACTAGATAATAGGTAAACTTATAATTATTATGCAAGTACATTGAAAATTTGGATAAATGACTGAATCGATGTCAATGTAAAGATTAGCTCTAAGTATGGGAAAAAAGAGCACTGGGGTCATTCTAGGTCATTTCATCATTTATAAAAAATAAATCTTAAAAAATGAACAATGAGTGGATATACAAAATATGACATATCATATATAATGGAGTATCATTCCATTCCATAAAAGGGATACATAATTTGGACACATCTACAGTATGGATGAGCCTTAAAGCATGCTAAGTGGTACAGGCCAGTCACAGAATTACAAATATTATATGACTCCACTTATGGGGAGTTTCTAAATCAAAGTCGGAGGTAGTTGCCAGAGTCCAAGGAACAGGAATGGGCAGTTGTTTAACACACAGCTTCAGTTTTGATCCTGGAGAATCCCTGGAGGTGGATGGTGGTCATGGATGCAGTGACTCGAATGTACTCGATGCACCTATATGTGCACCTAAATGGTTAAAATGGGAAACCATGGGCGGTGCATTTGTTTTTCACTACCAAACCAAATATGGGTGGGAAAAAAAGCCTCAAAATACCAGGATCATTCTGGGTCTTTCCACCACTTGCAGGAAAATCAGAACAGCTTCACTTTCAACAATATATATTAACATATATAAATAAAACCTGCATAGTTTTATTTATACATAGTTAATATATGTGTGTATATAAATATACACACACATATATAAGTATATATATATATTATATATAAATATTTATTTATATATATATAAATTTGGTCTTTTGAGACAGGTTTCATTGTAGCCCGCTCTGTCCTGGAACTCACTTTGTACACCAGGCTGGCCTGAAACTCACATAGATCTGCCTGCTTCTTCAATATGAAATTACAAGGAATCAACATAAAGAATATTAGGATCAGTTTCCAATATCATTGAGACTAAGAAACAGGAGATCAAAATGAAGCTTGAGATGAGTTGGGATAACTGGTACATGACATGGGGATTGGACCAGCCCGGAACACTTCCTTCAGGGTGCGTATAAACGGATGAGGGTCAAGTGTGAGGGACCCAGGGAGATAAAGGCAGGCCTCACTGGTTTCAACTGATACACGAGGGAAGTTTATGGGACAGAGACAACTAGGAGGAAATCAGGTCATTTTAACTATCTAGAGGCTGACATGTGAAATAAAGACCATCCTTGTTCTGTATTTATTCCTAAGTGCAGAATTGGGACCCACTTTTAAGGCAAAAAAAAGCCAAAAGAGGCTGTCTTAGTTAGGGTTTCTGCTGTTGTGGAAAGACACCATAACCATGGCAACTCTTATGAAGGAAAGCATTTAATTGGGGGTGGCTGATAGGTTCAGAGGTTTAGTCCATTATCATGGTGGGACATGGCAGCACACAGGCAGACATGGTGCTGGAGAAGGAGCTGAGAGTTCTACATCTAGATTGGAAGGCAGCAGGTAGAGAGAGTGACACTGGGCCTGGCTTGAGCATTTGAAACCTCAAAACCCACCCCCAGTGACAGACTCCAACAAGGCCATACCTCCTAATAGTGCCACTACGTATGAGCCTGTGGAGGCTAATTTCATTTAAACCACCACAGAGGCCTAATTCATTATGTGGCTCGGATTTCTAAACATCTGTTGGAACTGGTGGCCTTTATGGAGCAGCCCGTGTTGCTGTATGGCTTTATTGGAGGCCCAGACCACTGCAGAGCAGCAGTTCAATCCCTCTTCTTTCAGTCGCTCAGTTGCAAAGCTACAGGATCGAGTCTGACTCTTCTTTTTTCCCAGTATCTAATGAAGTCTTGGAGCTCTTCCCTCAAGACATGTTCACCCTTTTCTCTCCACCCCACTGCCAGCAGCCTCACCTCCCAGCACTAAAAGGCCAAACACGTGGTTATAGGCAATTCCTGTCTTCAGTTTTGCCTTCTCCGTTCACTCTGCAGGTACCTGCCAGACTCGTTTTTATAAATGCACCACCCCACTGCCTTGGTAGAGACAGAAGAGTGCATCCCAGCTGGTTCCCACATCCAGCTGAAATCCCTTCTCTTGGCTCCTGAAGCTGGCTGTTCTTCCTTCCATCTTTTCAGTTCCATAGTCTATGACTCAACGGATTTGTTGTACTTAAGCTGTTCCCTTTGATGTCAGCTGGGGTGTCTTCACCTGTCTGTTCCCACTTCTTTTCCCATTCAGGCTCCACTTCATGTATCACAACCACCATGAAATCCTTCTTAGCTACCTGTGCTCACACTGATCTTTCTGTCCTCTGGGCCATTTAGCAAATGTTTACTGACCTTTTGTCAAGGGCAGATACCAGATGTTAGATGCTAGTGAACAAGAGAGGAGCAAGAAAACACAGGCCCCTGACTTCATAAAGTGACTCCAATAAGTTATTGCTGATACTGAATTGTGGTGTGTGTGTGTGTGTGTCTGTGTCTGTGTCTTGTGTGTATCTGTCTGTGTGTCTCTCTCTCCAATGTGGAAAGTACCCTGACTAGAAAGACAGGTGGAAGTAGACGTTAAGATTCCAGCAGAGGAAATGGCGAGATGATTTAGCAGGTAAAGGTGCTTTGCTGTATAAGCCTGGTGACTGGTCTGATCCCCAGAACCCACGTAAAGGTAGGAGAGGACTGACTTCACAAAGCTGTGCTCTGCTTTCTACATGCATGCATGCCATGCTCTCCAGCTCCCCACATTACACACGCACACACATACACATACAAAATACTAACTTCTTTAAAATTACAAGAAAAAGAAACTAGCACCACGTGACAGTTGGCAATGGGCACAAACGTGATGGGAGGGAAGTGGCTGAATTTAGGACACATTTTGGAAACAAAAACAAGAGGATATGCTGACAGTTTGTTAAGAGCAAAGGATTAAGAATAGCACCTAAGGGTTGGGGATTTAGCTCAGTGGTAGAGCACTTGCCTTGCAAGTGCAAGGCCCTGGGTTCGTTCCTTAGCTCTGAAAAAAAAAAAAAAAATAGCACCTAAAAACCAAGCTGGCACCCACCTGGAAGCGTCACCCTCACTGGCCAGCCTTCATGGTGCTGGAAGGTGCTGTTCATACTGCTGGAGGAGAAAAGTGAGCCTCCTTCTCACCAAGCAGTGAACCCTGCAAACTGCAACCGACCCGGTAAGATGCGCATCGGTGCAGCCACGGCGTGCATCCAAGAACCCTAGGCCCTAGGGGAGAGTCCAACACTATTTTGTGCTAAATGGACAGAGTAGTAAAACAACTCCTTTTTTTTGGAGCTGAGGATCGAACCCAGGGCCCTTGTGCTTGCTAGGCAAGTGCTCTACCACTGAACTAAATCCCCAACCCTTAAAACAACTCCTAATACTTATTACTGTACCTATAGATCTGAGCATCTCCCAGGCCTCACCAGAAAAGCTTTTCCTTGTAGTAGATGGCAATTAAAACAGAGACCACCCCAAGTGGTCAGTGTACAGAGATTAAGAGACTGTGGAGGATTCAACCCTAAATGGGACATACATATCACACCCCTCCTCAGGATCCTCGAGGAAAAAGGGGTAGAAAGATGATAAAAACCAGACAGAGGTGGCCAGTGACATCAAGGAAAAAGTATTTTTTCAGACACAACAGGGACGTTACATACGTGAACTCATAGTGATTGTGACAACATGTCTAAGACCTGTACAGTTCCAACCAGACACAAGCCCAGCCTGCGGGGAGGGGTCAGCAATGCCTGCTGAGAGTTAGCGGATTTGATAGCTTCTGGGAAAGGGGGAGTCAGTTTTTAATGACATCACCATCCCCCCACCCCCAGGTCAATCACACACGAGGGCAGGCCCCACTCCCAAACTGGCTGGGCAGTACAAACTGGACTTGAAAGGAGAAGGGAAAAAAAAAAAGAAAGAAAAGAACCTTAAACCCAGGAGGGGAAGGATGAGAGAGTGGTTATGGGATGGAGATGGGGAGGTGAATATGTCAAAATACATGATATATTTTATATACATTATATATATACATTTTATATAGAGACATGATAGTCTCAAAGAATTGAAAAACAAAACTTTAAAAAAAGAGTGTCTCCTACATGAGAACTCAGTGGAAAGACATGCTGTTCACTGTGCTGGTGCATGGCGTCATGGGGAATTGAAATGGTTGTTTAAGGTGTCAAGGTGACTTGTGTGTCCAGAACTCACGCCGCGCGGAGAGGGTGAAAGCTCTATGGTTATGAGCACACAGAAGGTGTTTACTGATCATGACTGGACAAACTAGAAGAGCAAGAAGAGCCTAGAACTGTCCTAGACTGTTTGCTGACGGGATGGCTAAGGAAAGGGCAAGGTTAATGTGGCAGAAAGGGACTGATCATGTTCTAATGTCCACGCTGTCCTCACTACCTAATGCAGGCAACCTTTTCAATATGGACTGGGAACACTAGTGTGCACATATCCCACGGTGTGCATGTGGAGGTCAGAGGAGGGCTGAGAAGTTGGTTCTCCTACCATGTGGGAGGCAAGTCTGTTCAAAATACATGGCATGATGTCTCAAAGAGTTAATAAACATGGTTATTTACGTGGTTGTATAAATAAACCTGCATGCTTGTATAAAACTTAAAAAAAATACTTTGAATTATGTGGGGTACGTGTGGAGGGCAACGCGCAGCTGCGAGGAGCTATAGGTGCTTGCGAGTCACCTGACCTGGGTGCTGAAAACTGAACTCCTGTCCTCCACGCTCTTAACTGCTGAGTCCTCTCTCCAGGCCAATGGATAAAACTTTTGAGTCGCTCAACTACTGACAGCTATTATACACAACTTTACACAAACCTAGGAGGCCTTCCGTGGTTGAAAACAAAATAAGTCGCAGCAACCTCCAATGCCTTGTGACCAAATCTGTGTTTAGTGAAGACAGCAGGGATGATGAGTCAGGCTCCAGCCGGGGACTGGGCCCAGTCTGATAACGCTGCATCCTACAGTTAAGACTTCCAAGGCCCTCGGAGCACAGCGGGGGAAAGCAAGCACCGAGATCACAGGCGGATTTGTGGGGCTGGGTAGGAGTCTCCAGGGGAAGCCACTCCCCAGGTAGCTGAGGCGCTTCTGCGGAAAGCGAGAAAAATGAAAGTCCCTGGAAGCGTGGTAAAGAAGAGAAATAAACACAGGCTCCCCAGAGACCTTAACAGAAAGAGCTTCTGCTGTGGTAAATAAATAAACGAAATCTTGCAAACGTAAATTCACACTAATTAATTGAACACTGGATAACAGAGAGATTTCTAAGTTGGGTGCCCCACCTGCACTCCGGCTGCTGGAGCAAGCAAAAGGCTAAGCTGGTGCAGCTATTACAGGGGACTGTTTCTGAGCAAAGCTTTTTAAAATCCTCACAGAGCGACACAAAAGCACGTGGTGGGAAGGTCCAGTCGTCCCCTCCCCCACCAGCACCAGCCTGGGCAAGCCAGCTAAGAGCAGCACTGTCCTTTCCCAGCCGGCCTCTAACCTCAGCTTTGACACTGTGGGGACATCTCGGAATTGCTTGGGGGCCTTGGAGGAATATTTTGCAAGAGACACCTGTTCTTTCGTGTTTGGTGAAATACTGAGTTTTTCCATGCTTTCAATATTCGCGAGGCAGTCACTTCTGAGCCATCGAGGCTCACAGATCTGCTTACCTTCGCTAGCTGTGCCTGTCAGTTGCCAAGCACAATTAGGCGCAGCCAGAAAGCCAAATGTGGTCGCCCACCCAGAGGGCGGGAAACAGTCCTGTCTGACAGGAGCCCCGACAGGCGTGTTAGGCGGAGGGGTGCTATTCATTATGATCCTTACAGTGCATCTCCCTCGCCACATTATTTCTCCGTCTAGCTCCCTCCAACAAGAAGTGTCTACACAGAGATCTGCCTGGCTCTGCCTCCCGAGTGCTGGGATTAAAGGCTGGTCTCCAAAGCGAGTTCCAGGAAAGGCACAAAGCTACACAGAGAAACCCTGTCCCGAAAAACAAAACAACAACAACAACAACAAAGTGTCTACACGCTGGATTTTGTGTATTAATGAGCTGCTGTAAACATGTTAAGATTCCACATTACTTTTCTTAAAAATACAAGTTTATGACTTTGAAAAAAAAATTACAGAAAAGCTAAAAGCAGAAAGGGACAAGAAGGCTGAAGAACTGGGGAAATAGGACTTTTTTTTTTTTGAAGTAGAAGAGATTAACTTAAGGATTTTGTAGCAGCATCCCGTCTCCCACACCCAGCTTTATATTCTTCCTAAGCCAATCCACTCACCTGATTTCCTTGCCTAAGACTTAGGTATGGTGCTGGGCGTCAAACCCCAGCCTTGTGAAGTCGATTAACTTTGGAGCAATACCGCCAAGCCCTCCTTGCTTAAGACTTTATGTTCCAAGTCCTAGAGGGCCACACCAGGGGCTGCAGGATCCAGCCCTCCTCCCTGAGCGTTTCCCCGGGTCGCCTTCCTTCCAATAGTCCCTTGCTGCTTGCCTTCTCCACCCAAGTCTTCCAGGAAACCTCCCTCCACCGCAGTCGGTTCAAAGATCACCTTTCCTTTGAAGACACTTCCTTTCCAGCCGCTTGTTCCTTTTTTGTCTGCACCTTCTCTGCAGAGTCACCGTGCTGTCTGGTAACAAATTTACACTGTTTCTTTATCCTGGAGTCCGCGCAATTCTTGACACACAGTAGGTGCTCTGCCTGTGTTGGCCAAGTAAATAAGCCGTCGGGTTCAGGCTGCCTCCCTTCTCCTTTGAGCACTTTAAAAGCATTAAGAAAAGGAAAAAGAAAGGACTAACACGGATAAGAGTTCAAATGGAACACAGCAGCCATCTTTCCCAGGGTGCCCCGAGCTGCTGGCTAAGAATCAAGAGAGCAGGCCTCAGCATCGCCATGGAGCGCTGTTACTTCACTTAGCCACAACAGCCACGGTCAGCTCAATAATATGTGGAGCCCAGGGGAAAATGGAGACACCGGGCCTCTAGATTAAGATGCTAACGTGATATCTCCCCCATTATTACACCTTTGCCACTGCTTTTTTTTTTTTTTTTTTTAAAGCTGAGGACCGAACCCAGGGCCTTGGCAAGCGCTCTACCACTGAGCTAAATCCCCAACCTACCACTGCTTTTTTAAAAACCCTGCATTGTTAAGTTTTCCACGCACCCACATTCAATCTCTCAAAAGTGTGCTTTTATAATAATCCTAATACGTTAGAAATCACACCTAACCCCAGGTAAACTTGGCTTATCAAAGACAGTTGTGATGAAGTGTGGCTGGGGGATACTGATGAGGAACAGGAAGAAAGAGTTACAAGGTTTTTTCTTCTGGAACTCAACGTTTGAAATGGGGATGCTGACCTGCACCACTCCAAGTTCTCCAGTAGGGGGCTGCAAGAGGGGAGTGCCACACCCACCATCTCCCAGCAGGCTGTGGCTGCCTCCACACCTATCGACCCATCTCTTGCTGCCCCTCCAAGTGAACATCTGCTTTTAGATCAACCCCCTGCTTGGGAGAGTAGCCATGGAACCAAATTCCATGAGGGACTTCCATACCAGACTATGCAGTAAGGGGTGGCTGGTGCCCCAGCCAGACCAGCTGACCAGTGTTTTATCTCCTGGTCCCCAGGCTTATTACCCAGTGCTCCATTATATAATTCAGGGCCAGAAACAAGAGCAGCTGAGGTCACAAGTCACAATCACTTTCCTAGCCTAGTGTCTCTACAACATAAAATATATTATCCAACACCAACAGAATAGATCAGGCTAGGTCACTTCCTAAACTTCTGGGTTCAATTGCCCCACCTGTAAAGATGGTTATGACATATTTCATAGGTCCTCTTAAAAACCAAAGGAAAAGCTGGACTGTGGTGGTGCATGCCTTTAATCCCAGCACTCGGAGGCAGAGCCAGGTGGATCTGTGTAATTTTGAGGCCAGGCTGGTGGTCTACAGAGTGAGGTCCAGGACAGGCACCAAAACTACACGGAGAAACCCTGTCTCAAAAATAAATAAAATAAACAACACAAAAACAAAACAAAACAAAACAAAAACCCAAAGGAAAGTACACACTGAGGAGACTGGCAGTGTGGACTTCCCAAAGTTCACATCCTTTTTGTTGTTTGGGGCTCCTGTGTTACTGAGCAGACAGACACTGGAAAGACGAAGCTCTTGTCAGAGAGAGCAGCATTCACCGCCAACAGAGTGTGAAACACCAGCGAAGTCTAATTTGTACAGGTCTGGCGGCAGCTAACTCGGCACCTGCTGCTCCTGGCTCAGCTTCTCTTACCTAAGAACACACACACAGACGCCCACTCACTGCGCTCCAAGTGCTTACAACTTGAAAGAAACACACACCAGAACAAAATTATGCACAGGAATCTAACACTGAGTTCCAAGTGCACCTTGCAGGATATACCCTGACGTGCCAGGCCTGTGTGGCGGGAAGTGGGGTGTGAATAGACCGAGTGTGGTCAGCAGAAGTGCCCAGGGCAGGATGGAGAGGAGGGTGGGCAGAAGGGACCGCCTATCTTGTGGACAGCCAAACACAGGATGTGTAGGTGTGGAGATATTTTACCTCAGGGAGATCCACGGAGGGCTCAGGGCTTATTTAATAACTAAAGATATACCTTGGCCTTCCTAACTGATCTACACCGGTTTGCTAGCCCTCACCCAGGACCCTAGTGAGGACCAGTTCTCATTTCTAGAGGGAAAGGTCAGCTGTGAGGACAGGGTTGCTCTTCGGCTCTGACTGGATTTCCTGAGAACCGAACAGGTGAAACCTCCACAAGGAACGGTCGTTGACAGCAAGGTGTACTCCTGAGAGGTCCTGTTCCTCTTCTTCCTCTTGCCCATCTCTACCGCTGACTCCAACATGAGAACTCTGGTCATACGGCAACCAATATGTCTCATACTAAAGGAAAACAGGAATCCAAATGCACAAACAAGCAGTTCAGTTTTGTAAGAAACAATATATTTATTTTTCTGACACCACAGCTCTGGCAAGTGGTTTTGTACCAAATTTAATGAAGATTACACAGAACGTTTCACGCATGGGAAGAGGGAGGAAAGGGAAGGAACACAGAACTGAAAACAAAACAGAGTCCTGGATAGCTTTTAGCATTGGTTCCATCCCACATCAATAAAGTTCACTTGGGAATTCCTAAGACAAGGAGAACAAGAAACAAGGTGGGCAGGGAGAGCACAGCGGGGAGGGGGAAGGCTGAAGGGAGACGGGCAGAGGGCATCGGAGGCAGAGGCCAGGCCTCCTAGAGTGTCCCCCCAGAGGACCTGGGTATTGCAGCTGCCAAGGGAAGAGGAGAGGGAGAAGCCAAGGGTCACCAGCAGGGTCCCAGGGAAGGAAACACACTTAACCAAGGAACTGAGGAATGGAGAGGAGGGGAGAGAACCGTGAGGGTGGGTCTGTATACCGGGAGAGGCAGGGAACTGAAGAACAGAGGGCCCAAGCATCAGTATTTTTTAAAAAGAAAACTCCCCCCTCCCCCCACCCCGCGCTGAACGTAGTTCTTTTTTTTTGTGCTTTTCATTAATACTCTGCTCTGAGGTCGTAGTTTGGTTTTTCTATACACTGGAGTTGAAAGAAAATAGTCCAAGGTCTGAAGATGGATTTTCCATCTAAAGTAAACAGCCCAGTACTCCTGTTCTCCTCTTGCCCCAAAGACTAAAGTCTCTGCTAAAATCCCTTTTACAATATAGTACAGTGTACACACACACACACACACACACACACACACACACACACACACACACACACCAAAAAAATAAAGCCCAAATCAAAAGTCAAGAACAGAAAAGAATTCTGGGAGAAGCCAGTCTGAAGACGTAAACACACGAGAATGGAGCAACACATGACTGATGGCATTTCTCCAAGACGGCCACAGACTCCCCAAAGCAGGTGCCATCACGGGATCCCCAAGTCCACAAAAATAATTTTTAAAAAATAAATCTTAAAAAAAACACACCTGTTGATTAAATGAATAATTTGTTTTCCGGTAAATCCATACATTCTCGGTTCCCTCTTCCCCCCAAAGCAGCCCCAGGTTGCTCTTCTATTGCGTGACCAACAGTGAGGACTCCTGGAACTCCATCAGAGCAGCTCACAGGACCTGGAATCTCATGTTGACAAGGATCAGCACATCCAATCGTAGCAGCTTAAAACATCATGTTTCCTGGGTTGCCAGGTCCTTGGCTAAATCCACCCATACCCACATCAGCAGCCATTCCTCGAGGCCTCATCTGTGGTGGGATCATGATGTTCTGTTGGGGTCCCATCATGCCTTGCATGGACATCATCATGCCTGGAGAACCCACAGGCCCTGGGTGGGTATAAAGCCCAGCGGGCCCCCGATCCTTGCCAGGAATCATGCCCACAGCAGCAGCTGGATTTGTCATCAGGGTGGCCTGGCCGGGCATTGTAGATTGTGCTGGTGACATCATCCGGTGATGAGGTCCCATCATGCCTTGCTGGAGAAAGGCTGGTGGTCTCATTGGGTTGTGGCCTGGCATGGATGGAGATGTACCAAGAGGAATGTCTGGAGTTCCTACTGGCCCGGGGCCTCCCATGCCAGGTAACGCTAGTCCCATTCTAGGGGCTTGGTCACTCATCATGCCCTGCATGTGTGAAAACCCAGGTCCAGGCCCCTGGGGCTGTTTGCGCCCCGGGACTTCCCCTCGAGGGAAATACTGCAGTGTCTGGCTGGGTTTCTCTGAAGGGATAATGCGGGAGAGATCAAACTCAGGTATTCCGGTGGCTCCAGGTCGGATTACCTCCTGCAGATCTGGGTCTGTAAACACCGAGGGCATGCTGTTCCCCAGGACAGTGAAGGAGTCAGGAGCCCCTGGGCCTCCAGGCTTGCAAAGTGCTGCATCTGCTGTACTTTGGGGCAGGTTGCTGGGGCGACCAAGCGGGCCTTCTCCTGGGAATCCTATCCCTCCTGGGAAGTTGCCTTGTCCCCCAGTGGGGCCATTGTGAGGAAATGGAACCTGCTGAGGAGGAGACTGTACTGGAGGGAAGCCCTGGGGGAAGCCCATCCGTCCTTGAGGTACCATTGGAGGCTCCTGGGACCCATGCCCCATGATAGGATTGTGTGACATCAAGCCAGGCCCCATTGGGACCCCATGAGGAGGTATGCTGGGTCCCATGGCATTAGGAGAGGGCATCTGATTGGAGTGAGAAAGTGGCTGGGTCATTCCCATCGGGCTGAGGGTTGGCATCGGAACCACGGGGTTTGGACCTGAAATTCGAGGATTCTGTGTATTAATGCCCATTCCTAGAAAAATAAAGATACCAAAGGAATCAACTCAACCAAAAGCAACTCACAAAAACTCTAACAAATCACATTAACAAAAAAATTATTATGTATCAAATGTTCATTGTGCCAGGAAAATACAGAATCCCTGTCACCAAAAGTTGGTACCACACTTGGAGGCCCACAGACCAGTAGCACTGGGAAATGGGCAACACATGATTAAGTCTTTAACTGTATGTTAAGACAGCATGGAAGACATACTCTCTGAAAAGGTCTAAGTTAACTTTCAAATGAGCGTGGTCTTCTTCACTGGAGCCAGTTCACACAGAAGGAAAGTCTGGCTGGGAGGGTCAAGTGCAGGCCGTTTTGGAGAAAGGACTCATCAGTCTCTAAGTTCAAGTAACGTAAATATCAAGAAGGAAACCAAACGGTCTTTTTTTTTTTTTCAGTTGGAATTTAGTATTATTTTGTAAAGAGGGTATTAGAGCCCCAGGTTATAAACGGTTGAAGAAACAGTAACTTACGGACAAGGAACACTGCTGCAGACTGAGGGGCCGTAAGGATTTGTTCTCTACAGAACTAAAACCAAGTACGATAGTGGTGATGCTTGTGACAGTCTCAGAGCGTGTCCTAACCTGAATCATTACGATTACCAATGAACAAACAGCATGCCTAACAATCAGGATGAAAGTGGAACCAGATACTTGTGGCTAAAAAGTCATGGCTTCCCTGCTGCTCAGAGTCACCATTCCAGGTCACTTCCTCTTAGCGAGGCTTGGCAGGAGAGCACATGGGAGGGAGAACCTGGGAGCTGAAGCTGCCATCCCAGAAAAACAGCCTGGAAACTTGGAAATGAAAGACAGTGAAGAGGCAGGCTCTTTGGTACTGCTGCAGAACCCAAACCAAAATGCACCCCATACCAGATCACCACTACAACAGGCCACACCCACCTTTCCTCAGACAAGCTCAGAACCACACTGACCCAGCAGCTTTACAGAAATTGAGAGGGCGCACTTTTCAACTTGTTAAGACTTCCATCTATGCAGGTGTTCAGCTGCCGAGTAAACACTTGAAGAAGCTGCCGCTTTACCTAGGACCAGCTCCAGCTCTATGTCTTACCTGGCATATTATTCATTGATGGCAAGTTGGGTGAACGAGCTGGAGGGGAGTCATCATCAGAGCTGGCCACGGTCTTGATGGCATCGTGGTATAATGGGGTGGAACTGGGCATTGCAAACTTGGACATTCTCGACATCATAATCGAGAGTGGGTTCTGGGACAGGGTTGGCTCTGGAGGCATGGTGTAAGGTGTGCTAGAGGGAAGACTTCCTGGGATGTTCACAGAGGCAGGCTGGCTGGCTGTAGGAGGCGGGGGGCCACCTAAGAGAACAAAGCAAAGTAAGGCAAAAGTTGGCATGGAATTAGATGCTTCTTGAAGGGTGCTGGGTGCTACGGCTGGGACCCAGCAGGGCTGGAAACAAGACAGATGAACAGGGCAGCGTTATTAGAGCCAGGGCAGGAATCATCAGTCTTCCAGTCAAGCTCTGTGTACAGAGGGAGACCACAGTGTGATGTGGAGGTGATGGATCAGCAGATGTGAAGACAAACATGCCAGCAATGTGCTAGAAATATTAGTTAAAGCTTGGGGAAAAAGACACCCTCAGACAAATGTTTCGTGACGGATGTGAAACAAGTGGATCTCTTTCCCTGGCCAATCAGAATTCAGAATTCAACTCAGGTATTTGCATGCCTAGGAGATGGGATTGTACTCTAACCTCAGGTACTAACCTCAGCACTCTGCACGGACTCTTATTAATTTTCCCGACAAACATGTCTGAGGTGGCTGGCTGTTCCACCCGACTGCGCTAGTGAACTGCTCCCATAGGGAGAGAGTTTAGCTTTCTAGGGTAAATCGCCTGCCTTACTCTGATTCTAGTGTTCCTCAAGTGGAGATGGCACCAACCTAGTAGTTAACACCCCAGGGCTACTTGACTGACCGCCTGGGTCCCATTTGGAAACATCCTCATCAGCCAGAGCCTCTCCTGGGAAGAAAACACTGTAACAAACTGTAGCTGATGTGATTACAGGTCACCAAGGAGCCGTGCCATCTCTGCAGCTGATACACTCACAAGACCCGCTAGGTCTTAGAGCAGCGCCCCTCACTCTGGTTGGGCTTATATTCACTCTTTCGACTGGACAGCACCCCTGAAGTGAGTGGCTGCAGCACCGTGGGCAGGGCACTTAACCACTGTTAACCTTCCATTTCATCATCATGCACTCAGGCGAAAACGTAAATTACTCCGGGAACCAACACAAGTACTGTTTTCATGTCTCTCGACAGTCCCTCACACACTCTTTGCCAGGAACGGACGCCTGTGAATAACTCCATGAAGAACTGACAATCATGCACTTACAACACATTTTGACAAAGGGGACCTTTGACTATACCATGAAGACCTAAGTTTTCTTAAAACACAAACTCGGGTTCTAGCAACCTCTAGCTACAAGGGTGAGGAGGTAGGCACACTCACCTGACTCTACACTTCCCAGCATGGCTGGGGAGGCCATGGTGAGGGGCGTTTTATGGTTTGGAGGGATCCCAGGACTCTGAAGGGGAGGTTTGGGAGAGGAGGTCCATCCAGGTGATGGGGCAGGAAGTGATGGAGACTTGAGGTGAACAGGCGAAGCAGCAGCAGACCCCAACACAGGAGGGGACTTAATGGAGGCGGCAGCAGCTGGGCCTGCCAGCATGCCTGCCAGCTGTGACGGAGTCTGAGGGGACTTGAGGTTCCCCGAGGGTGAGCCCAGCATCGGAGACTGGACTTGGTGCATTGTAGGAGATTTCAGGGGGTTCATGCCTGGAGAATGCACCTGGCTGCCTGCCACAGATATATCCAAAGGCTTCCGCCCCAGGCCACGCTGAACTGCAGGAGCTGTGTTGAGGCTAGTGGGGTTACCGGAAGGGTTGAGAGGTAGTGATGGCATATGACTGAGCCGGCTGTTAGTCCTTTGGTCGGGCCCAATTGGTTCTCTGAGATTCCGCAAGCCACTGCTGCTGCCTGGACCCTGAGACATGGGAAGGAATGGCCTGGGGCCCACACCATACTCCTGCTGAGGGTGCTCACCAAATGGGAGAGGCACCATTTTCTGCTGGGCAGGCAGCATGTCTGAGCTACCAGGGCGTAATTTCATCATGTCCTCAGGGCCTGCCCCAGCCTCTCTCATCTTCTGAGGTATCATCTGAGAGCTGGATCCCATGTTGACATTTAGACTGACATCTCCCTTCATCCCACCAGGAACCATCCCAAACTCCAGTTCCCGACCAGGGCCTATCTGCGGAGGCATTCCTTTTGGAAAGTCACCCCTAGAAGGGCTCAGAGGACCTTCAACTGGTATCCGTGGGAAAATGGGGTGACTTCCTGGCTCCATGTGGCGCTGGGTGCCTGGAATTATCCTGTTCATCTCCATGCCGGGCCTGATGCCCTCCATGCTCATCCCTGGGGGGAGAGCCAGCTGCTTCTCTGCCAGTTGCTGTTGAAACATCTCTTCGGACAAGCCCTGGGGGTTTGGGAACCGTTCCCCTCGGCCAGGACCACTGAAGACACCCTGGGCAGGAGGGAAATTTCGACCATCTGGGATTTTTGGCACATCGTCTGGCCAACTGACTCCAGAAAGACCTGGTCTGGATGCTGGGTTGGGCACATTTGGCCCCTCCATTTCAGAATTGATCATTCCTGCAAACCCAGGAAGGCGCATCTGACTCCCTGGCATGTTGGGGTGGGGAGCCATGCCCCTTGGGGGCAGAGAATGTGAAATGTTGATACCATCAGGAAATGGCTCTGCCCCAGGTGCCCAGCCTTCACTAGGGGCCATCTGGTATGGAGGGGGAGGCCCTCGGACCACTCCCCGGGGCCCATGCTGATGGACCATCATGTCCTGGAGTGAGCACTGCTGGACAACCACCTGCTCCTGCTTCCTCCTCTTCTCTTCATAAAACTCCTGCTGCAGCTTCAGCCATGCTATCTGCTCAGGAGTCATATGGTCCAGGTGGTCGGGGCCAATGGGCCCAGGCTGGGAGTTCATAGAAGGTGGAACCATTTCATCGGGAGAAAAGGGCACATCTCTATGTCCTTGCGGGACAAATGGAGCTCCCACATCTGTCCGGGGCCCAGGTCCCTTACCTAGGCTTTGGGATTGAGACATCATGGCCTGCATTGGCCCTTCTGTTTTTTTCTGAGGTCCATCTAAAACACCGGTGTTCGGCTGGGGACCCCCCGTTTGTCCTGCTGTGAATTCTTTCTCATCAGGGAAAAGCATACGCTGGATATCTCTCAGCGTCTGTAAGGAGCGTTCCCGGTGCTCCAGCTGCTCCTGAGACAGGCCGTCAGGGTTCTCTCCCAGCGTCGGGGGCTCACCACTGGACACTGGTGGAGGTGGGGGGGCTTTGGGATCTGCTGAAGAGCTATTGCTCCCCTGGGAGACAGGGGTCACTGCTCGGTTGTTGGGTGTCGAGTTTGGCCCAGTACCATCCGGGGGCAGTGGAGTGGAGCTGGCAGGGCTGCCCCCAGAAGGAATCAGTTTATTTTCTACCCCAGGACTGTCTTGGTCCAGGGGACGCGGGGCTGCAGCAGGCTTGGGTGCTGGTGCCTGAATGGGCGGAGTTGGCTGCAGTCTGGCATTCTGTGAAGAGTTCTGGTCCTGGCTGGCGGCAGCTGGAGGCTGCTGGGGTAGAGGTTTGGGATCATTCCGAAGGGTGGGCATCTGTGTGTTCTGAAGACAGATCAGATGCTTTGTATTACATAGTGGTGAACTGAGCAGAAGGACGATTACAGAAATAAGATATAGAAGTTGTGTCCCAATAACATAACCCCGTATTGATAATGCCTTTCAAACTGCTCATGGATAACCCATTTTTGGACATGGAAACATCTTTGTTTCTTTTTTTCTCCTTCCTAAACCTTATGCTAAATAGCACCCTCTTTCCCTTCCTGAAAATTAGGCTTTGATAACGTCACACATGTGCCAGGCAAGAGCTACTCTACTGAATACCTCTGGGTATCTATTTTGAGGAACAAGTTTGAGATCCCATGTCTATCATGTGCTTTTGACTTAGGGAAAGATTCATTTCTTGGTATGTGAGTGGTTATGTCCAACACCTTTTCCCTTTTCCCTGGTTATACAGACTTCTCAATATCAATCAAAAGGCCTAATGTTTCCAACTGAAAGAGAAACTGAAAGTCACTTGTGGCTTTGTGCTCAACGAGGCCAGAGCAGTGGGGAGGGCTGCTCCACATCAGCGTCTCCTTGGGCAGAGTGACAACCAGTTCACTTCCTCCTGGAGTTTCCATGGCCTGGTGTCTCTGGTTTCTGTTTTCAGTTTGTGATCACTGATTCCATATTTGATAAGAGTTTATATATTATTGGCTGTAGTAAGATAATCTGCAGGCAGGAAGTGTCTGTAGAGAAACCTGAGACTATCTAGCACACAGTGTCTCTGGATCTGTTTTTTCCTATCAACAAGGCTGCCCTATTTAACAGGTTGGATGACTGCTTATCATTTATTAAGGGCCACTGCTACACGACATTCTAGATAAAAGCATGCTCACTGACAACATGGACACTCTGGAAGATGTCCACTTTCTCACTCCCAACTGAGCTGGAATGTTTGTGTGTAAATGTGAACATGAATCTTCATGTGTAGCTATGCATATGAAGTTTGTTTCATACACAAATGCATATTTACAAGTGTCGATGGTGTGTTTATTTGTGATCTGAATGTGTATGTCTCTGAATTATGAAAAGCATGTTCCATGTCTCATTCCTCAGTGGAGGGCACCTTTGCTTAGTTGCTATTTCAGGTTTGGTTTTGCTGCCAGTTTGGATGAGTCTGCTGTAGGTGGGTACTGATTTCATAAAACAACCACAGCAGAGGAGGCCATCCAGTCTGCCAATCCCTCCTCAACTCCTATTCCAATGTCATTTGAGTACCAGTGGAGGTGGGTGACAGCTGTATTAGGAACTGTCATTAAGTCAATAAAGCAGTGGGCTGACTGCAACATTCCCAGTGTGCTCCAGGACGAGGGATTTTTACCCATCCTCCACCACGAAATAGTAGAGGGGCATGCGCAGTGTGAGGTACCTTTTCTGAGCCCAAGTGCTGCTGTATCCTGGAGATGGAGCCCTCTTTGATACACAAACTAGACAAGATGCTATCTATTTTTATCTTGAATTATAACTGATCATTACTGTCATTCACCTTTTTTTCATGTCTACGACTCATCCCAGGACTGGACTTGATGCTCTTTGAAAGCAGAGACTGTGTCTAGAACTTTGAAATCTCAACCCGACACCAGGATCTGGTACACGACATATAGGTTTTGATTTTACATGGAACCATATATGATTACCAGAAACATTGTATATTTTTTCTCTAATGTAGTTTATACTGGGTGCTTAAGATCCAGGCAGGAAACAGACTTACTATAATTTTGAAAATATGAAGCAATTAAAAAGCAGCTGGCTCAGTGGTTAAGAGTACTTCTTGTTCTTGGAAAGGACCTGGTTTTGATTCCCAGTATCCACATGGAGATTCTCCACCTCTTCACGTACCAAGCAGGCACATGGTACACAGACATATATGCCGGCAAACATTCATACACACAAAATATTTAAAAAAAAAAAAAAGAAAAAGAAAAAGCACTCAATGGGCCTTGATTTGAAACAAGTAAGAATCATTTGGAGAGTCACCAGACTCTGCTTAGGGTGCCATTAGGTTGAGCTGTCACTTTCTACCATGTTCTTCATTCTGGTAGAAGAGACTAGTCAGATGGTAAGCCTAAGATCCTACAGTTAATTAATTTAGCATCTCTTTCCAGGCACTGCAGAACCATGATGGCATGACTCCAATTGTAAACAACATACCAGGGGGGCTGGGCTCCTCTCTGTCTTGCCATTGGAGATGTTCTGGATGTGGAAAGAGACGATAGTTTCGACCTGGCCCTTCAGCACAGCTTCTGCAGCCCTGCGGGGACACAAGAGACAATGGACTAGCACTTGCTGCTCTTCCGGGAGCTGCGATCCTAGACACACTAACCCTGGTCTGGGCTTCCAGGGCTCTGGACGGCATCTGCAGAACCACTAGGAATGTTGAATGAGCAGAAATCAAAGGAAACACACCTCATTATTTATGCTTATCATTTACCATCAAATATCTGAAGTCAGAAGCGGCCACAAGCAAACTGCCACAGAGGCGCTTCAAAAACAAGAACAACAAAAACCACTAAGAAGCTGAACAGCTTCGATTCAGTCCAATCCACTCAGGTGTTTTACAGAAAATCCTCATTCAGACACCAACATGGAAGGGCCAACATGGCATCCCAAACACCCAGAGAGAGCAGAGGACTGTGAAGGTCCACACTGTACCGTGTGAGAGGAGGCGGGTGAAGTGTGTAAAAGTATTCTTGGTAAGTAAACTAAGTCTCACTGCGTCATCAAGCACTTGAAACTGTTCACAGGAGCTACTTGTGCCAAATTCGGAGAGTGTTCTCCTTAGATTTTCTTATTATTCTAGCATAGACATTTTCTGTTTGTGGAATTTTTTTTTTTTTGAAGAACACACAAATCACAGAAAAGTGTATATTGTGCACTCAATCCATGTTCACGTAGTCCCACCATTCTCTCAGCACAGCCAAGAAAGCACGGTCAGCAGGGAGCAGTAGAGTAAGAACTCTGGTCTCAAAACACACAAGGCATGCTCAACACTGAGATGCAGCCACTGACTTACTTATTTGCCATGTCAGTAGAGAACACATACACCACTTTGGCTGGAGTCTTCTGAGCAGGTATGGGTTCTGGGGCAGCAGTTTGGCCATGAGAGGGAGTGGAAGACCTGGGGGCTGTAGCAGTTGATGGAGTCATGGGGTGTGGTGTATGCTGGGAATCCTGGGACTTGATGTGGTCTGCAGAATTACATTCTAAATGAAGGAAAGACTCGCTGTCATACAGAGAATGAACTGCCCCGCCCCCAGCCTTCCCGTCAGTATTTATAGCATCACAACACAAATCCACCTGGAAAACTTCAAGAGCAAGTTCCTTGCTAAGACAGAACATCTCTCCTACTCGTGTATCTCAAATACTTTTCCCCTAAACAACTCACTCTACAGCACTCCTCCTGTCCTCTCTTCTGTCTACAGTGTACATAGTAGTATGTCTGTAGTACACTTATTAGCCTTTGTCTATAGTACACATATTAGCATGTCTACAGTACACATATTAGCATGTGTCTGTAGTACACATATTAGCCTATGTCAGTAGTACACATATTAACATGTTTGTAGTACACATATTAGCCTATGTCTGTAGTACACATATTAGCATGTCTACAGTGCACATATTAGCCTATGTCTATAGTGCACATATTAGCATGTCTACAGTGCACATATTAGCATGTCTATGTATACACATTAGCCTATGTCTACAGTGCACATATTAGCCTATGTCTATAGTGCACATATTAGCATGTCTATGTATACATATTAGCCTATGTCTACAGTGCACATATTAGCCTATGTCTATAGTGCACATATTAGCATGTCTATGTATACATATTAGCCTATGTCTACAGTGCACATATTAGCCTATGTCTATAGTGCACATATTAGCATGTCTACAGTGCACATATTAGCATGTCTATGTATACATATTAGCCTATGTCTACAGTGCACATATTAGCCTATGTCTATAGTGCACATATTAGCCTATGTCTATAGTGCACATATTAGCCTATGTCTATAGTGCACATATTAGCCTATGTCTACAGTGCACATATTAGCCTATGTCTACAGTGCACATATTAGCCTATGTCTATAGTGCACATATTAGCATGTCTACAGTGCACATATTAGCATGTCTATAGTATACATATTTGCCTATGTCTACAGTGCACATATTAGCCTATGTCTACAGTGCAAATATTAGCATGTCTATAGTATACATATTAGCCTATGTCTACAGTGCACATATTAGCATGTCTATAGTATACATATTAGCCTATGTCTACAGTGCACATATCAGCCTATGTCTACAGTGTACAAATTAGCATGTCTATAGTGCATATATTAGCCTATGTCTATAGTGCACATATTAGCATGTCTATAGTGTACATAGTAGCATGTCTGTAGTGTACATAGTAGCCTATGTATGTCTATAGCACACATATCAGCATAAATGCTCTTCCTTCCTGGCACCCTTTCTGAAACTTAAGACATGACAGGATGCCCCTATTAATCCAACTCATAGCCCCCTTCTGGTATTTTGGCATCTGTCACACTCAGACTGATGGTCTAACAACTGGCTTCTAGGTGCACTCAAACTCTTAAGGGTGACAACTATTGTCCTGCTGACTGCACCCCAGTGACAGGAGAGTGCTGGGATTTGTTAACAGGACTCCCAAGAACACTTCAGGAAGGAAGGGAAAAGGAAGAGAGGGAGGCAGCATTACTCAGGTTTTCACTTTCATTTGGGGCTGGGGAAATCTCACTTTCACTTCTTAAAAGTAACTTCCCAGTCTGGCCTCCTCCTAAGATTTTTTTTTTAAAGCTTTACTGTAGGAAGGAAAAAGCCTAAAGCCCCACACCAATACCGTTTCCTGGCTCATTACAGTGTGGCGCCTGCCAAACTTCTACCACATCTGGTAACCACTCATTCCTGCCACACTGAAATCAGCTGTGGACGGCTCTGGACCAGCGCCAGGGCCATTAAGGCTTCCCCTTGTGTCTACGAGTCTGGCAAAGTGGCAACCAGCAAACACCAAACCCAAGTCGTGGAGGATTTCTCCAAGAGGAGGGAATGCCAGGGAACCTGCTCCAGCGTGGGCCACAGGCAGAGCTGCAGCTACCATTGACTCAAGGACAATGTCACAGAGGCCAGAAATGTGCTTATGAACGTGGCCTAGGACCGTGAAACACCTGATCCAACTGCATGCACCTTCGAGAGCAAGAACTCCTCAACGAGCTGTTCTAGACTCTTCTCTAATGAGGAGAGAATGAAAGCAATGGTCTCTCCTAAGTGTGACGGTTCCTGAATCTGCCACCTACTCTCCCACTTGAGTGACAGCAGCCTCTGGCCTCTAGGAAATGTCAGAAGCCTTCCCCAGGGAACAGCTACTTCCCTCTGAGTCTCAAAGAGCTTATAGACATACCTTTAATGTCAGAGTCATCGTTTGCAGTCCCAGGGTCTCTCTGATCAAAGGAGTCGGCGGAAACACTTCGCTCCCTTTTCCCCTTGCCCTTGGCACCATTTCCAGCCCCATTCTTCAGCCCCATGCTCCCACCTGGGCCAGGGAGGGCTTTAGGGGTATGGCCCCCACTCTTGGAGTCACAGGGGGATGGCTGGGATTGGCTGGCTGAGCCCCCCGGTTTACCCTGATTGGAGAATTTGGGATCCAGCTGGGGGTTTCCAGATGGGGACATCACTGTAGGGGGACGGACCATCACCTCCTGCTTTGACTTAGGGCTACTGGAAGAGACAAACAAGAAAGAGAGGTAAGACGGCAGACACGGCCTGCACAAATCAGTGTTTCCATAAAGGGTTAAGGAGACCCTGCATGCCAACAACCGCCCCACACTGCACCTTGCCCACTTGCTTGTCCCTGCCACTCTGGCCCCCATCCTGGAGCTATCAACAGATCAAACAGAATGGCCTTCAGGGCTTAGGAACACTGGAGTCACATGGGGACCTATCTCTAGGGCTTCTGTCAATAAAGGACAACCGTTTCTATGTACATAGAAAAGCGACTCTCACTCTAAGACTGGCTCAGAGTCAACAAACAGACATCGCTAAGATCAAACTACTGCCACCCCTAGGCTGACGAGGACGAGGACCAGCTGTAATGAAAGCCTAGCTCCTCTGCTGGAACAAGCAAGCAGACCCAGGAGAGCAGAAGGAAAACCCCTGGGTGTCAGCGGGTCAGGGGAGTCCTCCAGCACCCAGGCCCTTCCCAGAAGCAGCACAGCACCTAAGCAGGGTGAGCCAACCGCCGCCCCCAGGGAAGATGGAAAACACTCGTTTGGATAACAGCCTAAGAACTGAGAAACACAGCCAAGGCTCTGGGTGGTCTAGTTCTAAGACCTCATCACTCTATGCCTCAGTTTCCTCGGATGGTACTGGCTGGACTTAAGGTCCTTGTGGTTGTGCTTTGCAAGGGGACGGGAAATGGTAAAGGTGGGAGACATGGGAATGGTGGCATCAGGGCTGGCTACCAGCTGTCACTACTTCATTACGTTTCCCCTTTCTTTCCACTTGGGACTGTCCTGCTTCTAATCCTACACTGAGACACCGATGGGTGTGTGTGTCCATGTGCCATCCCTGAGAGATGCAGCCTAGGCCCTTACCTCTGTGTGTTTCCTGATGGAGAGCTCCTCACTTTAGGGTTACTGGAATGCATTGATTGAAATCCTGAGCTTTCGGTCACTAATTGGGACGGGCTCACCGAGTTCCTCTCGGGCTGCAGCAGAAGGAGCTGCTGGGGGCGGAGGCAGCTGCCCGCGGCTTGCTTGGTATGTCCCTTAGTGCTGGCTGCCGCCTCGCCTTTTTCCTCTTCGTTTTTCTCTGCTGTGGAAGTGGGTCCTTCCCCCTTGAAGTTCCAGCATTCTCTGAGTGTGTGCCTCCTGCTGCCAAAGGAAGATCTCGCATCTCCAGGGCACACTGCAGGAAAAGAACACACAAGGAAAAAGGTGAGAGAAAAAACAAAGACAGAAAACAAAGACAGAAAACGCCTTTCAACAGGATCAACACAACGAGAGACATCTGGGCTATGCTTCAGCTCCCACTGGATAAAGGGGAAGGGTGACAGCCATGTCACAGCCACTAGCTCCCATGCCCAAGCAACTGAAGGGGACTAAGAATTTCTGATCAGCACACAGGGCTCCCATCCAAGCAGCCTTTGTTTGAAGGGCAGAAAAGGATTTCATTTTTAGCCATTTATTCTCCCTAGTGTTTATTTCCGAATATAAAAGTCTCAATGGGTTTGGGCTGTCTTCCTCCTCCTCCTCCTCCAAATCATGCTTTGAAATCATGCCTTTAAACCAGAGGGCGCTGACCTCTGGTGTTTGGGCTGTGGTGGCAGACAATGGAAGGGACGGATAACAAACCCACCCCTATTTCAAACCTCATAGCAAATTATCAATGCTTTTATGCGGCGGGCTTGAGGGTGATGGGGCACTGAAGGAGACACTTCTGGAAACAAACATTAAGCTAATACCAATACTATCAGTTCTGCCCCCGATTTCCATGATCCTTCTATTAAATTATGCAGATTTTCTGCCTGGGTTCTCACCTCAATGACAGGGACACGGGCAAGCATGGCAATGAACCACAGGTTTGAAGGTAAAAGAGAACCTTTGAAGGCTAAGGTATTTTTTGAGCCAATTTGCAAGGCTAATTTGAAGCGTAAAGGTCAATAAAATATTCCCAAACCTGGCTATGGAACAAACGAAGAAGCCCTTTATTTAGGGAAGCCCAGACAGTGGGGGAGGAAACCATGGAATACATTCTACGTCACGGGTCCCTCCCAGGAGTTCCATAAGCATCTTTTTGTAATACCTCCCCCCCTGCCCCCCCCCCCCCCCCACACACCTGCTCTCCCCTCTCCTCTACCGGCTGCTCTCCTGCTGACCAAGTGTGGGACTGAAGGAGGAGTGTCAGGTGAAGGGTTAGTGGCCACCAAAGTCAAAGGTGCTGGAAAGAGCTCAGGTGTTACACCTTACACACACTGCGAGAGGCTCAGACTTGACTGAATCAGGAGGCGCCTTAGTTAGAACTAAGTCATGGTGGTATGACGACACGAAGTGCAAAAGCCCTTCAGTTAGGGGTTCCCAATTGTCCCAACTATTTTACCTGGGCCAGTGAAAGAAATTTATGAAGTTTTGAGTGCAGACACAAATCTTTTCGTGTTTCAGTAAAGGAGAACTAGGCAAGATATTCTGGAGTGGTTCTACATCCACTTCAAGAAGCAGAATTCTAAAGAACATGTTGATCTTAATTACATTTAAGGTCATATTCTGTCCCCTAATTCCTTCTTTTTTCTTTTACAGTTTAAACCATAGGATGGACTACGGTTGTCAAATGTGACGAGTTAAGATCACAAACCATTTTTTACAAACCATTTTTTTACCTTTTTCAAAAATAGTAACCATTGGAAAAGTAGAAGCAGCAAATGAATCCTGGGTGGGCAAGGCCAAAGGTTTACCTCAGCCAAGGAAAGGAGTTATCAGCTATATAATCCGAGTGTAACTTCCAGTACTTTCTGTCTGTATCACACTCTGGTGCTCAGCCACTGGCACTGACAATCCTTTGTGTATATTTCCTCCCTGTGAAGACTGTGCTCTTTGAAGACAAGAACCTTCTTGTAAGTTCTCTGGTTTCTCTATAGTACTCAGCATGATGCTCTAAGGATACAGTTGGGTCCCCCGTGACTTACCAGCTCCTCAGAAAACACAAGCACCTGGCCTTTGTGCTGTACATTTCTTCCCAAGAAATGCAAAATACATCACAAACAGCAAACTGCCTCATTAATCTGCCAGGCATTTATGATGAGCTAGTAGCAAAGATTATTTCTAATAATAATGCCATGAACACAAAACATTTTTATTTTCAAAGTACTTCTACATACAATTTCTAATTCTCACAATTTGCCCAACCTTGATCGACAGGTATTTTCCACAGATGGTTTCTCTAGCCGGTCAGTGCTCTTAGACCCTGGCTCTCCTTCCTAACCCACTTTCCTTAACCTTAGTTTGTGGATGGACAGACAGAACAGGGTTGAAAGGAACATGAGGCCTCATGGAAGGGCTGTGAACAGAATCCAGGCGTCTAATTCCTAACCTAAGAGAGGCGTTCAAAGACGTCATGCCTAGCTTCAGCCTGCCTCTGAGAGTACAAACACTGAGCAAAACCCACCAAATGTCTTAGGACAGCAACAAAGAATAAGGCTCTCCAACAGGTGACGGACTGGAAACGATCTTGCACAGAATCCTCACAGCCTGAGACGGACTTCCCTCTAAAAGGAAGACCCCTCACTCCTCGGTCTGCTTCCCTGCTTCTCCCTCCTCTTCTTCAGAAACCTGACATGATTTTACCAAGCCCCAGGCATTGTTCTAAGCACTTCCTACACGTACCAGCTCATTCACAGCAACCCCATGGACGGCTATTACTGCCCTATCTCAACAGTGAAGAAATCGCTGTTTGCTCCATTAGCGGTGGAGCTGGTGTCTGGCCCAAGCCTCTGGGGTGGGTATGCTTAGCTGCAGTGCCGTGCACAGGCAAGGGGAGCTAGTCCTTCAGCGGCGTTTCACCAACTCGCCGTGACTAATGCCGCTCTGCAGCCAGCTCACTGCTCCTTCTGCGGGTACCACCGCATACGTTCTCCATATGCTGCCTACCCACCACCGCCCTCTCCCCTAGCCTAGGTTGTGGTGTGGGTTACTGGTTTGTTTGTTTTAATACAGTGTCTCACTCTGTCGCTCTGGTTGGCCTAGAACTTGCACAAATCCTCCTGCCCCCATGGCCTGAATGCTGGGATCCCTGTCTGTGGTTCCTGAGCACTGGGATCCCTCCCTGTGGTCTTGGCTAGTACTTAACAGGAAGAAGACATTTTACCAAGTAGGACATCCCAATCACTAACCCTGCAAATCTCTTTCCCAGCACTACTCAACCCTTACTGCTTCATTATAGTCAAAACAAAGAACAAAACCTAGTTCCTTTTCCTCAAAGCTCAGTCCACCAACAGGTGGTCTGGCTCATGCCTAGGGTCATTCTGCTGGCTGAGGGCTCTTATTCTGTTCTCTGGCCATCCCTTCTACCTCCCAAGTCCATTAGGTATTGCCAATTAGCATTCAAACCCACTGTAGTATCCTTCCAACACCAGAAAAAAAGAAAAAAAGAAGAAGGGCCAGTGAGATGGAGATGGAAGGAGAGAGAACCAACTCCCAAGGGTTGTCCACAGATGAGCCATGGCACACACGTGGCGACATATGGCCACACACAGAGTGGAGAGACAAATGTACAAAAATAAATAAAGCAAACCCAACCCCAATCTAGTCTTATACTCCCCTTAGAGTCAAGTTCTCTAGGAACGTGACATGAGACACAATGTTCTCTGACCGTTCACTACTCACCATATGGAATGAACTTCCATGCCCAGATCACAGGACCACTGTTTCCGTGGGGGTCATCCCGGCCAGTGGGCTAACACCTCACTCCATCATCTATCAGGCATGTACACTGCTGTAAATGTGGCCCAATACGAAAACGAAAACCTTACTGAACCACGACATGACTTTGTTCAATCGGAAAACCCTTCCACTGTGTGGGTCTCAAGCTCGGACTCCGCAGACACCACCGCGGTCAACCCGACAGCCACAGGCTGGACCCCTGAGCTCGTTTTGTGAGCAATCCCTTCCTTCTCGAACCCATACTTCCCTCTCGCTCTCTCCAGCTACTCCTCCTGTGTAGCATCCCGAGGCCCTTCTCAACCAGCTCTAACGCTCCAAGTCCCACAAGACTACTCTGGGTTCTCTTCTCCTTCACTGAGTTCCTGCTACGCCAACAACTCCCACAGCCGGCCCGGCCTGTACTCTGCAAGTACATCTGCTACTTGATGCTTCCCTGATGCTCAAACCTGACAGGAATGAACACGAATCTTTCACCTTAGTTTAGTCTTCCTTCCAAAACTATTTCCCTTCTGGTTTTCCTCATCCATTCACCTCGCATGAAGTCACAAGGTAAACATTTCTTCTCCCGAGAAGGACCCCTACAACAGTGGTTATCAACCTATGGGTCATGACTCCTTGGGGGTAGTCAAGGACCTTTTCACAGGGGTCACCTAAGATGGTCAGAAAATACAGATATTTACATTGTTTTCTAACAGTTGCAAAATTGGTTATAAAGTAGCAAAATCATTTTATGGTTAGGGGGTCACCACAACATGAGGAACTGCATTAAAGGGTCGAAGCCCTAGGGAGGTTGAGAACCACTGCCTTAGGACCACCCACCGACATGAACTCCTGCATCAGTTTTCAGAGCACCTTGGGTTTGCCGCACAGAATCCCCTCCATGTTTCCTAATTGCGGAGGTCATTATGTGATCCCCGTGAAACACTCGTCTTTTCCACTAGACTACAAGCTCTAAGAAGGTAGGGACCAAGACTGACGATACTCATCCTTCCATTCCTACCACTTACTATGGCGCCCAGAGTATTAGGTATTGGTTCAAAACTACTATCCAAGAAAAGGAAATGTTCAAGAGGTATTATCACAGCAGAATTCTTATTTTTATTTTTATTATTTATTTATTTATTTACTTATTATTTATTTTTGAGACTGGGGTATTACCATGTAGCCCTGGCTGGCCTGAAACTCCCTATATGGAGTCTAGTCTGAACTCAGAGAGATCCACCTGCCTCTGCCTCTGCCTCCCCAGTGCGGGATTAAATTCATGAGCCATCACATCCAGTCTTCACTGCACGATTGTTAACAATTGCTAAGACACTGAACTCATCTAAGCAGCTATCAATAGCTGAATAGATTTGAAAACTATGGTGAACCCCTCTCCCCCACTGGGACTATTTGGCCTTAAAAAACATTGTAACCCTGTCATATCTAACACAGATGAATTTGGAGGACATATAAAATAAGCCAGGCACAAAATACCATATGATTTCACACACATTTAACAAGTTGAACTCAGAAATAGGTAAGAGAATGGCAGTTGCCAGAGATGAGGGGGAGGGAGGCAAAGCTGAATGATAGAAGGAAAAAATATCAGCTATTGAAAGAAAGCTAAAGGTTTTTGCAAAGATCACATTCCTAAGCCAGGCACAAGTTTTCATGCTACCAGCCAAGTGTACTCACCCAAACCCCAAGGGTCACGACACTGCAGAGTTCATCCTGGGGGTGAGGAGTCGGGAGTCCCTTCCTCAAAGGTGACCCTCACCTAGAAGAGAATAAAGTGGGTGAGAGTCCCTAAGTAGACCTGAAAACATCAACAATATCGATGTGATAATTGTGGAATAACAAGAGAAAAACAAGCTTCCCACTTACTCTAGGATTCAGGAGGAGGGTGCCATCTCACATGTAAACAGAACCAACTTCCAACTGTTTAGGATGTATATAGAACTTGTAGGCCCTTGTGGTTTTCTTTCCTTCCCAACTACACATTCTGTCTCCAGAGGCTGGAGAGATACTGAGTGCAGATGAAATCAACGTTTCTATGTTGATTTTCCAGGCATTTAATGCAGAAAGAGAAAGCTCCCATTTTCTGCTTCTCCCGCTTCTCCCCAGTATAGAGATTAAAGGTTAACTGTGAAGGTGCACAGAGACAAAACACCAAGGGTACTTCTCAATTTACAATCTCAGGGTCACTTGCAGCTACTCCGTCTGCACATCTGCAACTCTATGTGGCAACAGCTGGCAAGAAAATGCATCTCCAAACTTTGGTAGGAGCTTAGGGCTGGACAAACTTGCTTTTATTCCATGCCTACTGTGTGTGTGTACAAAGTGCTGTGCTGAACTGAGGGAAGCTGGGCCCGTGAACGATTGCCAATGTCAACCTCTGCAGACTAGAATTGTAATGCTTTGCCAAAAATGTACAGTTTAAAGAAATTACACTTATTTATGTAGTATGTGTGTGCATGCGTGCACATGTGTGCTATGGTCCACGTGTGGAGGTCCAAGGAAAAGTTGTGGGCGTCAGTTCTCTACTTCTACCATATGGGTTCTGGTCTTGTCGGTTCATCTCAGACTGTCAGACTTGGTTCAGGTATCTTCCTGGCTGAGCCATCTCACTGCAGAGGCTACAGTGTTCTGACTGCAAGGGCAGCAAAGTTCTAGCAGGCTTTAGAGCCAAATTATTTAGGGATCTTTAAAAGTGCACTCTACAGGATTAGCAAAGTTTTAAGTAAATTCACAAATTAATTTGACTGAGCTCAGAATCAAAATTCCAACCTCAATTCTTCCAATGATGCTTTCCCACTGGCCTGCTCTACAAAGTCAAGTTTATTAGAACTATGTCATGTTTAACAAATTTCATTTCTATGCTATGACCACTACTCCATAAAAGGCATGGTGTCATACTTAGAATGTGGAGCTAAAAGGCCTCAGGATTCCATCCCTAGCTCAATCTAACTTCTGGCTTGCCAACAACGCAACAGCTTCTTCAAGCACACAAGAGGAAGCGCCGACCTCTCTCCAAGATGCAGAGAAAGACAGATGGTTGGGTGGGCACATGCAGAAAGCCTCCATCACACGGGGGATTAGTGTGTGTTTGAGTATTCATGGGGCAAAATGCATCTACTGTCCTTCAATGGCTACTAAAGTTTAAGAAAACAGAAATTCATATCAAGTTAAAGAATTCTGACCAAATTCAAGTGTTCAAAGTCACTTCTAACTACCACCCTTAAGAATAATGGCCACCTACATCCCTTTTCTGTGAAATTTTCTTAGATTGCCAAGCTACCCATGTATGTCATCCAGGGCCCCTAGTACTCTACTCACACTATCTAACACTTTGAAAACAGTATCACTGCTATAGTTGGACAGGGAACTCCCCGAGGACAGTGTCAATCATCATCTCAACACCTGGTACCCAGAAAAAAACCAACAACTGAGGGTTGATGGACGTATTACAGTGAGCTTGCTACTCCTAGCCCACATTCACGCAAACCCAAGGGCCATGATAAATCCTCGTTCCACTTCTCACTGGCTGCCTTTCTCCTCGGCTTTCTGAGGAGAGTCAAGCAAAAGGCCCCAGATCACCCAGGGCAATGGCATCTGTTGTTTTGACTTGCATCTGACTTGATGACTTTCATTTTTGAGAAACTTCTAGGATAGGCAACAGTCCAATTTTACATTACAAGAAACCCCAGAGAGAC
The DNA here is from genome assembly GCF_903995425.1 of Onychomys torridus. Lineage (NCBI taxonomy): Eukaryota > Metazoa > Chordata > Mammalia > Rodentia > Cricetidae > Onychomys > Onychomys torridus. Next base: position 71,968,789 of record NC_050448.1, read on the forward strand.
AACAACCCAACATATTCACAGAAGTTCCAGTGTATGAGGAGGTTTTTACCTTTCAGGTTGTCAACTTTGCCCTGTCTTCTACATTGGGGCAGGGAGGGGCGGACAGAGGAGGAGAACTGTCACCCTGCCGCCACACGGGAGTTCGGAGCAAAGAGACACCAGTCAGTCCCACGTGCAGTCCTACGATAAGAAAGAAGGAAAAGCTCATACTCAAATTCACACTAACTCTAAGGAAAACGACCCATTCCCCAGTGGGCCGCGGCCAAACAGACACCTGGAAGAAGAAACGGAGGAAAGCAATTAGTCAGCAATGGGGCAGGAAGGCAAACCCAAGAAAACTTTAGATCCAAGTCAGAGAAAGAGACTGCCAATCTACCCCACAGGGGAACTACCTGTGCTCATGGCAGCCAGGGAACGCGGAAGAGGGAAATCTACCAGGCACAAAAATGTCCTTCCAATTCTTGTTTCTAACCTTTTTCCCAAGAATGGCCATCACAGGTTGCAAAATGGCCTTTGGCTTTTCATGTGGTCTCTATGTCCTTGTTCTTAACACGACGGAGATACTTAAAAATATCACAAAGCTCAAAATATAAGCAGCCTTAAGCTAACTTTCACAAATCCCAGTTTAAAAAAAATCAGAATCAGTTGGTCTAGGGTAGTTCTTAACTCCACGGTTCATGGCTCCCACGGAGTCTGTGCACAGACCTAGGAGAGGAGAGTGGCTTGGAGTCTTCAGGGGCTAGATAACACAGATCATCATGTTGACTAATCTCTAAGTAATGAAGTTAGCAAGCCTTCAACAGTGGGGGTAGGATTAGCAATACTGTGACTGTGCTACCAACAGTACCACCACACATTTTTCACGTCACATTAGTTGTTGAAGATACGTTGACATAATGACACATACTTTTCCCTTATCACTACTCAAAATCACAGTCTCATTAGACATTATTCAGTGTGTTACAAAGCAGCAGACACATTACCATATCACCTCGAACATTTTGACAACTCATTTTGTTCTTCTATGTATTTTATTTCGTGCATTTTTAAGAAACATTCTCAGGTGGGACCCTATATCACTTGATTGCCAGAGTACTGGGATATAGAAACACTAAGAAGCCTAGAGTCATCATATTCCTGAAGGCAGAGAGAAAAGGCATTTTACCCACACTATCTCATGGCTGAAGAGGCCTAGCCAAGAAACCAAGGAATATGCCTTAGGCCACAACACAAAGCTCCTGTAGCCTAGTCCAACACCAGAGATTCTACTTTCTCACTCGGCATGCTGACTTTTGCTTGCACGTTTACAATTACCATCAAAAGTACTGTCTTGCCACTGAACACTAAAAGGAGGTATTATCTTTCAAAATTAATATAAAACCCTAAATTCACACAACAGACCAAAACATGTATACAAAACGTCCCCTTTTGTTCTTTGATTAAACATATTACCATAATTATACAAAAGTTGAATTTGGTCTGTTAGTGAGACAGTTAAAAATAGGATAAGAAAAAAAAAAAAAATCTTGTGCTACATAATCTCTCATCCAGAGGTGTTCAAAGAACTTTTCGGACAGGCATTAACTTGCTAGGCTGAAAGGCAGCTCCAAGTGGTTAGAGCAGGCAGCATCACCATGCCACAGGCAGGAAAACAAGAAAACCAGAGATCTGTTCAAAGTTGAAAGTCAGTCAACCAGAGAGCGAACATCTTGATTCCTAGTTCAAGGATTTTTACCAGTTCACCATGATCCACTATTCAGCCAGTTAACAATGCTTGTCAAAGCTCTGGGTCTTTCCCCTACACACTGTAGAGCATTTTTCTTTGGTTTACAGCAGCAGACATTTCTGAAGGTCAAGGGGAAATAACCCATAGAAAAAAAAATTCCAATGCATATTAGTACTTTTTTGCTTGTCTTGGCTAACTAGAATCCAGAACAAAACATTCCTTTTGCTCAAGAACCAGTTCCACGGTACATGCCCTAGAAATAGAAAACTATACAGACTTTCTGCTTTCATCTTTAGGCCTATGACTTTCCTATCCATCTATCATAGATTTTGAAACTATTATACTCAGCACATTGATTACAAAGACTGTCATGGCTCAATATCAAACTTCTAGGTCACAAAACTGTCAAATGCCGTACATACACCTCCACATTTCTTCAACTTATCCAAACCCACAGCTAATGAGTCCTCATTCCTCAAAGCATGTCTGTATCAGCTAACCAACAGACCCTCTTCTTAATCCATCTCTACCCACGGAAGAAAGAGGACTTTGTTACTGGTCCCCAGGACTATCAGATTTGCACACGAACATTTCTTCAATGCTAACCTTCCCGATGGCTAGCGTCCAGTCAAAAACTTCCAGATCAACAAGACACACTGAACCATCTCCAGTCACAGGTTCTACACCGTTTTACCCTCCAACACCCTTCAGGTCCACTTCTCAGCTATTTTACTTACCCTTGTTACCTGCTCTAACTAATTCAGCACTCTGTGTTCCTACACAAGAGCCCCAAATCTCTGTCGCCCAAACAAGCATTTAATTCTATCAAATGCTAACAAATACCTCATCAAACTGACTTTTTACACGGCCACTCCATCATTTTCCCATTGAAGTCAGTGCCAGGGGTTGACTTGTGTTTGCCTTAACTAAAGTCTAACTTTATATCAATTGCGTTCTGCCTTGGACACACATTTTCGTCCATTTCTCTACCCTGTGGTAATGACTTTATTAAGTCCCCACCCGACTCCAATCTTAGCCTCGGAATCACTCTTAGCACTTAAAAGAACGCTCTTCCTTACCTCCCGCAGAAGACCAAAGCTCTTGGAGGACAGAATTCAAGACTTCTTTCTCATCCTTGGCAACCTTAACATGCGGTCCCCAGCAATACTATCACAGGCCTGCCTTCCCTCTGGACTAACAACCAACTCTTAGGATATCTCCATTTCACCAAGCTCACCCAACACTTACCAGTGACATCTTAATAGTCCTTGCAACTTTCAAAGGCCAGCCAGCGTCTAGGGCTCCACTTTGAAAATCACTGGTGTGTTCTACGACCCCCACAATGCCTCAGTGACCTAGACGTCGCCAACTCACCTGCTGGAACCCTTTACAACTCAGACATTCCTCCAGGCTTTCACCTCCCCCAACCCCTCAACAAGTCACCGGCTTGCGGAGTCCCCTTTCCCCCTACGCATCTCCGGGGTCTTACAGACCCCACCAAACTCAACCAGAAACCCCTAATTTCGCGCTCCTTCTCCTTTTCCATCGCCCCTCCATCCCAGGACCCCGAGACGGTCTTCTCCCCTCAGGTAACCTCTCCCAGCACAGCTTTGGGACACAACCTCTAAAACCCCGAGAGATGCCCCGGTCTCTCCCACAGCTCCCGAGGCTTCCCTGCCTTCCCCAACAGGTTCCTCCAGACTTCAACTCGCCAAGCCAGCGCCCCGACCCCCCGGAGGCCCCCCGGCCACACGCGCACGCGGACCCGGCCCCCGCCGCGCCGGCCCGCCCCTCCCCCTCCCCGGGGCCACTTACCGGGGGCCGGGGCCGAGGAGGGGCGGGCGCGGGCGGGGGCTGCGGTCCCGGGCTGCTCTCAGCCCCGGGGGGCCGGGGCCGGGGCCAGCGGCAGCGGCGGCGCAGCGTCTCCCCCAGGCGGCGGCGGTGGCGGCGGCGGCACCGTCCCACTCCCGCAGGCACACATAGGCTCCATTGTCCGCCGGCGCCTCCCCCTTTCCGGCTCCCCCTCCCGGGCCCGCCCCTTCCCCCTCCCCTCGGCCCTCCCCCCAGCCGCACCGCGCCACGAAAGGTACCGCGGGCCCCGCCTCGGACGCGAGCGGAGGCGCGCCCCTCCCCCGGCCCGCCCGGCGGGGAATGGGGCCCCGGCCCCGCCGCCGCCAGGGCCCGCCCCCTCCGGGGGAATGGCACCCGTCCCCCTCCCCGAACGCGCTCGATGGTACCAGCCCGCCGCCGCCTCCGCCCCCCGCCCGCGCCTGGCCCGAGAGAGGCCGCCCTCGCCCCGCCCACCCGGGAGCCCCGCCCCCGCCCCGGCGCTACACGAGGGCCCGCCCTGCCGGCACCGCCTCCTGTTTTGCATAACCCCGCCCTCCCGGCCCCGCCCCGGCTAGTCACCGGGTCCACCGCGGTGACGCCCACTCCCCCTGCTTTAAAGCCGCAGAACCCTCTTTTCTCAACTAAAAGATCCTCCCGCCGGACCCGCGGGGCCGGTGGTGCGGCGGGGTGGTTCTCTTCCTTCCCTCACCCTCCTCCCGACGCTCACTCACTCACCCGGACTCCCCACGGCCTCCCGCAGTCCTGGGAGCCACCGGAGGGGACAAGAAAAGGCGCGGAAGGGGGAAGGGCGGAGTGGAATTTGGCCATCTTTGACAGAAACTCATTGGAGCTGCTGAAGGAACCGGTCTTCCCTCACTCTCTCCCGCCGCTCAGGGCCGGGCCTAGTCCCCAGTCTTCATGCCACCTCCTCAACACCTCGAGGCTGCGATTGCGCCCTGGCTCTGCCAGCCCTCCCGCCCGCCTCTCGGTGCCTCTACCTTGGCCAGGGCAGGCTTTCTTCCCTCTGCTCTCCTGCTCTCCAGAGCAGACTCGTGCAGGCGCCGTGGCTCGTGCAAGGTCTCCTTCACACCTCGGGCCCTGCCCCGCCCCGCCCCGCCTGGCCATCACGACCTAGGGTCCCCAGAGGGCACCTCCTGCCCTGGCCCCCCAGGTTTTCTCCCAGCCACAGGATCACTCCCTTCATGTTTCCGAAGAGCTTTGTTGTAGAGAATGCGAAGCCGGTACGTTCAGCACTATCCCCAGTGAAGTGAGATGTGAGCTCATTAGATTACACTTTTTCACATCATGGTTTCACGCTCAGATTCCGGTTAGTCCTATTTTGTGGGGCTGGTTTTACTACCGTGACCGGCCATCGTTCCTGTCTGCCCTCCCCTACAAAACCCCACTAATCTTCGAATTTGTACTTTGCAGAGTCAATCTTAAAGATGTTTCTGCGAATGTGCACTGGTCCAAAGCTTTTCTAACACAGCTGAATGAATTCTGTCTACCTGAGAAGGCGCATCATCTCCCCGAAAGCGGATGCAAGCAACACAGCCAAAAGACTTGCACAGATCTATTCTTCTGTTGCCTGTGGACTTAACCAGGACAGCCATTTGTGCCTCAGTTTTTCTGTCTGTAAAATAGGGAACTTTCCTTATGGTGTCCTTTTTAAGGAACAGTGCTGTTGTAAAGGGTGGTATAAGAGAACCCTAAAAGCCGGGCAGTGGTGGCGCACGCCTTTAGTCCCAGCACTCGGGAGGCAGAGGCAGGCGGATCTCTGTGAGTTCGAGGCCAGCCTGGTTTACAGAGCGAGTTCCAGGACAGGCACCAAAACTACACAGAGAAACCTTGTCTCAAAAACAAAACAAACAAACAAACAAGAACCCTAAGAGACGAAGTTCCGTTCCGTGCCCAAACTACTCAAAGCTCGTGACTGGCCCTGTGGGTTTCCATACAGTTTCTCCCTGGCTTAGAATCTGAACAACTATGGCAAGGTATTTTCTCTTTTTGTTCTATTGAGACTGAGTTTATACATCTTAAAGAATCAGGTAGATCTAAATAATATAAACCCGAGAGCAAACGAAGGAATCCAAATAAGAAATAAAAAATTAAAAAAGCATGGGGGTGGGGGGAGCTGTCACCATCTGGCTTTAGAAATTAGATTCAGCATAGCTAAGAACCTCTGAAAAAGAGGAATGAGGGAAGGTCGGGTATAAATATGAGAAAAGACAACCAAACCAGAAATGTGCAAGAGGCGTTTGGGGTTGCTAATGTAAGTAAAAAGTTCCCAGATCATACAGAGTGTACCCCCTAAAAGAGAACCACTGCCAAAGTACTTGCCTAGTCAGAGTCACCATTGCAGTAAGGGAAACACACGACCAAAGCACCCTGGGGAGGGGGGGTTTATTCAGCTTCCACTTGCCCATCACTGTTCAGTGAAGGAAGTCAGGAACTCTAACCACGCAGGAACATAGAGGCAGAAACTGATGCAGAGGTCATGGAGGGGTGCTGCTTACTGGCTTGCTCAGCCTACATTCTTGTAGAACCCAGGACCACCAGTGGCAGGGGTGGCCCCGCCCACAATGGGCTGGGCTCTCCCCATCAATCACTGACTAGGAAAATGCCCTACAGTGGATCTATCTCAATTGTAGTTTTCCTCCTTTAAGATAAACCTAGCTTGTGTCAAGTTGATGTAAAACTAGCCAGGACAACTAGGGTATTTCAGTTCAGGTCACTACTATTCAGCGAGCTAACCAAGAAACAATGACAATAATGTACTTCAAAAAAAAGAAAAAGAGCCTTAACCGCTTTTTGCCAGGCGGCCATGAGTTAAAGTTCAAAACTATTTACTGACTCGGAAGTAAAATGAAGATGATCACAGACACAACACTGGAGTAAAAACAGTAGCATCAACGCCTTCAGCAGGCTAAAAAGCAGGAAATGTAAAGGTTAGCGTCACAGTGATGGTAGTTCAGCTGTACTGCACACAGAACAGAAATGTGTCTTAAAATATCATTTATTCCACTCAACAGTTTCTTTTACTAAAGTATCTGCTCTCTGAGATTCCTAACCTCCACACGTCTCCTCTCACTGGACAAAGACTTGCCTTTGGTGTGGAAGGGGCTGACACACTGTATATGCATAAACACTGACGGATAATGGAGAATCCTTCTAAAGGCATCTTGTAAACAAAAGTCTCATGGTGGTTCTCGGAAAGCCTCCTTCCTCCGAATGGTAAAACTGCTAAAAATAAAGGTGTCTCAGAACCCGGGTTTGAAATTTCTCACTGAATCGCACTGAATCATAAGGACAATAAACACACAGTGGCCTCCAAGCCAGAATGATGCAAGTGCTACTTCTTAGTTCTTCAACAGATCACGCATTTGCGGTCTTATTTAAGTTTGTCTCCGGGCTTTCTGAACACCTATTATCTCCTCTTCCTCCTCCTCCTCCTCCTCCTCCTCTTCCTCCTCTTCCTCCTTCTCATTGTTGTTTTTGTTTTTCCGAGACAGGGTTTCCTGTCCTGGATCTCGCTCTGTAGCCCAGGCTGACCCTGAACTCAGAGATCCACCTGCCTCTGCCTCCTGAGTGCTGGATTAAAGGTATGTTCCACCATCGCCTGGCCACAGACACCTAGTTTCAAGTTAGAGGGGCAAATGCTCTCATTTCCTCAGGTTTGATAAGCATACCTAGATACTATAACTGAGAAGAATCCATTTGTTTCTCAGATAACAAGTTATTTAAAAATATTTTAAAAAATGGTTTTTGTATATGTGTGGGTATTTTACTTGCCTGTATGTCTGTGTATCCCATGTGTGCAGTGCCTACAGAGGCCAGAAGAGGGTGTCTAGCAGATCCCGTGGAACCAGAGTCATGAAAGACGGTGAACCACCATGTGAGTGCTAGAGATTGAATCCTGGTCCTCTGGGAGAACAAGGCAGTGCTCCTAACTACCGAGCCATCTCTCCAGCCTCTCAGATGACAGTTTTGATGCAGAAATGTAATGCTTTGCCAAGATTGTACTCACTCTGAGGGACTAGGATTTGAACCCAGTGCCCCACAGCACTGTCCTAGCTACAAGGAACTGCTCGTTCCCAGCAGTATTTATGAGTGACTGTAGGAGAGAGCAGGCAATTAGTTACCTTAAGAGTCATGGAGTTAAAACTATGAAAGCCTGAGCCACTCAGCCAGCTAGTGTCAGGGCTACAGGAGCTCCTAAGCTCTTGCCATGGTCAAGACCCTCAGCATGCCTGTAGGGCTTGACGATCATGACCAATCCATCCTCCTCACTGTTGCAAATCAGTGAATTCCGATGCTGAGGGAATGCTGCTGAGGGTCACAGGGACAGGAGATGCAGGGTTAGACTGGAGTGGCGTCTTGTCACTTGCCCAATGCTATGGTGAGGTAGTGCAGATACCACTTCTTAAACTGCCATGAAGGAGAAACAGCTCTCCATGGAAGTCCATGGAAGAATCTCAGAGCTTCATCCCTGCCTGAAAAATGAAGGGCTAAGTGTCTTTTTTCATGAAGTAGGAGTCTGTGTCCCCAACCCCTTCCCTCCTGCACCTTCACAGGGAGCCAGCCACCAGCACTCTGCAGAGAGTGGGCGTTGAATCATCCTAATCGCAAAGCTCTCTCGGAGGTGACCTGCAGATCCCCTGAGAAAGTATCACCCTGCTTTATTCTATGTACCAACCTGTACGACTTCATCATCCTACTCCCTAAAAATCCAGCTGTGTGGCATTCAACCTGCCATGTTCCAGAGCTCTAAGTGGCTGGCACGGTGCTGATGGTCCCCCTCACCTTTTCCAATCTGACTATAGTCCACACAGCCTGACAAGGGGCAACACAAGTGTCCATGTGCTTCAACCGCTTCTTCCCAAAGCCCCTCATCTTCATACATAAAAACAACAGCAACAACAACTGTGTGTGCGGATATTTAGCCTGCACGTGTGTCTATGCACCCTCAGAGGCCAGAAGAGAGAGTTGGATCCCCTGGAACTTGAATTAAATATGATCTTAAGCCACCGTGTGGGTGCTGGGAACTGAACCCAGGTCCTTTGGAAGCACAGCAGTGCTCTTAACTGCTGAGCCATGCCTGCGCTGCTGAGTTTTAAATTTCGGCACTGACGCATGCCAAGCAGGTGCTCTATCACTGAACTACAACCTCAGTTTCCATACCAGTTCCTCAAGCCTGTCCTCAGAGTCCCACACCTCTAACAAATCTCCACTAGTTTGTTATCCCACCTTTTTGTTTTTTGTTTTTGTTTTTTGAGACAGGGTTTCTCTGTGTAGCTTTGCACCTTTCCTGGAACTCACTCGGTAGACCAGGCTGTCCTCGAACTCACAGAGATCCGCCTGCCCCTGCCTCCCTAGTGCTGGGATTAAAGGCATGCGCCACCACCGCCCAGCTCACCTTTTTGTTTTTAACTGCTTCCCCAAGCATCGATTCTGGACGCTTCTACTACCTCATTTGATTACCTTCCAGACATTTTCTTGGGAATCTTGTCCTTTATCTACGCATGTTTAGTTTTTGCTCTTGGGCCCTTCCCATTTCACACAAGCAACCTCTTTTCCGTGTCTCTGGAATTGTCACTCAACTGTTTCGGCTTGGCTTTCACTGCCGTGGATTGTATGCAGGTTGCTGGCCTTAGCCAAGCAGCCTCCCTTGAACCCTTGACCACCCACCATCCCAGCAGTGGAAGTCACGGCTGCCTGTGTGTGCCTGTCCTTCCTTTCTCCATTTGGGCTGCCAGTCGGCACTGGAGCTCTCTGAAGCCAGAACGCGGATCCCAGATGAAATTCGGACAGCAAAACACAGAGGGAACTTCATCACTTATTGCCCATTATCCCTTCATATGTCCTCCTCGCCGTCGGTGTCATTTCCTGAGAAGGAGTCCAATCTTCATCTGTATGCTCCTACATTGCAAGGTCAGTCTTGTTTCAGCCCACCTCGGGAGAACCATGCAAAGTGTTTGCCTTTTGTTTGGCTTTTTATCTCTTCAGTAACATCTTAAAGTGATACCCTCTTCCCCTTTCTTTCCTCCAAAGCCATTCAAAAGGCCAGTGGTTTCCTCATTTGTAGATACTCCAGCCAGGTCACTGAAACAGCCTCCTGCTACAGCCTACCCCAGCTGCCAAATCCACCGCCACCGATTTCCCCACCTCAGCCCCGTTTGTACCTCCCAAGGGGCTGCTCTTCTGGGTTTATCTCTTTACTGACTTCAGCTCTTCTGCCCGCCCCCATGGCGGTCACTTCCTCCGGTCCTTGGTTCTTGGGTCTTCTTCCCTCTCCTGCTCTCCCCAGCTTGGCCATCTCCTCTTTGCATAGGACCAGCAAACCCAGGGTCTACTTCAGGCCTTGCTTGAATTTGATGCTGGATTTTTAGCTGCTCAGTATGTCTCCATGAAGAGGTCAAAACAGAATGCACCATCTTTCAAAATCAGCACCCTTCTCAATTCCCTGTGTTTTCACATAGGCTCCAAACCTTGGGGATAATCCTGGCTCTACCCCCCTACTCCATATATTCCTAGTCACCAGTGTTCATAAATTCCTCCTTTAACCAATTTATTGTTTTGTTTTGTTTTTTTTTTCTCTTTCCAAGTCGGGATTGTTTGACAGACATTCTGGTTCCAGTTTCTCCCTTTGTCAGTCAGTCACATACTCTTTCCCAACAGAACTTTCTAAAGATGTCTATACTTACTCTAGCTTATACAGTGCCCGTTCCTCTAGCCAAGTCTCACTGCTGAGGTCACCTTCGTTCTTTGGTGCCCATCTACTCTAAGAGCCTAACGATATGGTGTAACAGCAATAACACCGACTTTGGAGCTATGAGAACTGAATATTGAATATTGAACTACACTTTTTAGCCAAGAAACTTCAGGTAACACCTCACCCTTTTTTTCTCACTCATTTCAATTCTTTAGATCACCAGTTTGAAAACACGCCTAAATATGCAGCCCTGAATACCACCAAGCTCTTACTGTGCGTCCCTTTTCCCCACCCCCAAACCTCAGAGCAGACTCTTATGTCTATTTTGTTTTTGAATCATTTATCATTGCTACATTTATCAAGCATCTACTAGATGCAGGGCATATAGAGATAACACACACACACACACACACACACACACACACACACACAAGATTTAGATGTGCAATCCTGTGTTTGAGGCTCATCAGACTTAGGGAATTTAAAAATTAAAATGTTGAGTAAGTGCCCATTATGTGCCTCGTGCAAAATATTAAAAAATCAAAATAGAAAAGGAAATATAAGGCATTTTTATTCCTGATGTTGGGAACGGGGGGGGGGGGGAGTCCTACCTAGTTAGGAATACTGATAAATAAACATTTATGATCAATTATAATAACTGATATGGATAAATACTGGGTGCTGACTGCATGCAAAAGGGATGTATCTAGGTAGACAGGAGACTTAATGCAAAAATATCCAAGCAGAATCTTAAGGAATGCGGAGGAGTCAGCTAAGCAGAGGACGTGGCAGTGGGCAAGGGCTCAGCTGTGTGACAGTATATATAAATAGCCACAAAGCAAGAAAGGAGGTGATAAGTAAATGGCAGAGCAGAGGCAAAAAAGCAAAATGGCAATCAGAAAAGATCCGTTATTTGAGGGGGAAGGGCTAAGTCAACCTTGCTTCATTGAGGTAGAGGCATCTGAGGCAAACTGAAGGTCAGGTTGGTTCAGACAGGCAGCTGAGCCAGCACCTCACTCCACACAGTGTCCTGCACAGCAGAGGGACAGCACCCTGTCTGCTCTGACCACATCTAGGTTCTCCTCACAAATTGTGCCCCTCGGCTGTGCCCAGTACCTGTCTGGTGAGAGCTACTTCTGGGTGGAGAGCCTCTTGGTCAGATTGCCTGAATTTGAACCCCGGCTCTGCCGTCAGTAAGCTGGGGCCTTAGAAAAAGAACTTTACTAGGCCAGACTTTGTGGCATGGAATAATGATATTTTCCCTCCTTAAGCACTGTGGGACTAAATGATTATGAGTGGGTACATACAAACAGTGGCCAAGACAAAATAACTACCCAATAGATGCTGGTTACTGTTATGTTTGGTTATCTCCAGATTGTCCAAAGTGGGATAAGCTAGAGGGAGAGATTTTAGGGACACTGAGAAATCCCCCACAATGTTCACTTTACACTTTTATACAATCTCACTCATTGAGATCTCCTTAATTAGAAAGTCATACCTTTGGATATAAGCTATCACTTCTCCAAGCCTTTGAGGGAAACACAATAAAGGGTTAACCCTGCTGTTTTCTAAGAAATTATCTGGCCATAGTCATATCCTCTGTAGCTGCAGACTGCACCAAAAGAAAATTACGGGAAGAAAGAAAAGGCCAACTCTGAAACCAAGAGGTCCTTCTTCAGAAATTGAAGTCAGGCAGATGCTCTGGGGGCTTTTGGAGGGTAGCCTTTCTGGGATTGGAGGAAGGGGTTGAAATTACAGAGAAACACAAAGAAGTCAGAAGAAAATCAAAACAGGGTCTTTAGTGCTCAGAAAGGCAGGCTTTGCCAACTCAAACAGCTCTGACCTTGATTTGGGGAGTCTTCATCAACCCCCTTTTTCCACTTTGTGCTGTTTGAGAATAAGCAATTTTGGGCAGGATCAGTCTTGATTCATAGGAATTGAGGGCCCTATGCAGATGACCAATGACTTTGTGTTAAATTTTTATTACTGTACATGTTTGATCTTTTATCATTGATCATTTGTGCTAAATTAAGCAGGAGTGGGGGAGAGTGCAAGAGAAGCTGAAGAAATCTTATAGTTCAATTGAGGAAGCAACAATAAAAACTGTTTAATAACAGTTAAGACCTTAATTGAATTACAAGCATGCTGAAAACCACCGGCTTCCAGAGACAAGAAAAACAAACCATGAGTCAAGAGTCTGGGGGAAGGAGTGACAGTTTCCTGAGGGGCCAGAGGTTAAAGTGGCCTTGTAAGAATCTGACTTGGTGGACGCAGGAGGCAAGGACGGCCAGGAGGGACAGACAAGGTGCGTGTCAGACACCGGAAAAGAACACAGCAGCTGTGAATCATAAAACAGGAATGGCAAAGTGCATTAGAAAGGATCAGAGTGGCAGCTGCCATTTACAGAGCAGTCACACGGGCCAACCCCAAGCCTGAACAGTTTACATGATCTTATTTAGTACACAGAACTGCTTTGTGGGAGAAGGACCTTTCTCAGTCAGAGAGGTAAGCGACAGTCCTAAAGCCTGCAGCTGCAGAGTGGAGCTGAGGTTCAAACGGGTCGGTTTGAGGCAGAGCTGGCTCTATCTGCACTGTGGCCTCTGTCTGGGCACCTGGTAGGGTCACTGGGGAGTACAGTTGGGTAAATATAACGGGAATTGGGGCCGCAGAGGTGGCTCAGCCGTTAGGAGCACTTGCTGCAGAGGACCCGGGTTTGGCTCTCAGCATCCATTTCAGGTAGCTCACAACCACTTGCAACTCTAGCTAGCTTCAGGAGTTCTTATGCATTCTTCTGGCCACCAAGGGCACGTCACACAAGGGCATGCATCCTCAAAGACTTATACACATACACATAAAAGAAAAAAATTAAAACTCTTTTTAAAGATACAGTGAGAATTAAATTAAAAGAAACAATCTAGGGAAAGCGTATAAAAAGATACATTGTTAATTTAAAAAAAAAGAAATGAAAAGGTTACAGTTGACTCAACACTGTGCAACAGCCTCCTTACAGCATCCTTCTGGCTGTGACTTATAATTGTGTACCCATTTTACAGATGAACAAACCAATCTGGAAAGGGTAAATAACTTGCTCAGGCCTCACAGCTGCTAAATAGCGCAGAGGTCCAGACTTTAATGTGAGGCTAGTGGCAAGACCCATGTTGTAGCTGCCTCCCCTTGAGCAAGGGAAACCCGTGTAGACGTGTGATCCTTATGCAAACCATGTGCCAGGGCCTGGAGATGGCTAGCTCCTAAGAAGCAATAATAATACAATCATTAGCACTCTAAGCCAATGCCAGCTTGAGTGTACCTGGCATCATGCTAAGCGCTTTCTGAGCTAATTCTATTAGAGAACAACTCTATATCTCAGCTTCTATTATTAGCCCACTTTGCTCGGGAGAAAATGGGGGCTCAGGGAGGTTAATGAAGGCACTGGGCTTTGTGAAGTTACAGGACTAGCTCACGTGATGATGGAGGGTTGCTGCCGAGCATGCGCAGAGTTCCCTGGTGTCACACCCATACCTGTCCTTTCTTGGCTTGTTGCTATTCTAACTATTAAGCTGCAGCTTTGGGAAGGGAGGTTTGCAGAGTGAACAACTGGCAAGGAAAGCAGCCAAAATATATATCTAGGGTGAGATACCCGAGTATGAAATGATGCGGACCGCGAGAGGGAGGACTCTTTGGAGCTGGCGGAGAGCAAAGCTAGAGCAGCTCTAACCAGTGGGGGTGGGGTGAGGGGCAGGACAGGCATAAACTGAATTTCTTGCTTAGAAACTGGGAGAGCGGTGGTGCTGGGGTCAGAAGAGGAAGGGTTGAGAAATTCTCCAATCTGCAGTGGGATGCCACCACATACCAAATAGGGGTGGTTACAATGAAAAGCAGACAATACCAAGTGTTGGTAAGGGTCTCATGCTCTCTTTCCTTTTTTTTTTTTTTTTAAAGTTTGTGCAGTTTTGCGCCTTTCCTGGATTTGCTCTGTAGACCAGACTGGCCTCGAACTCACAGAGATCCGCCTCCCTCTGCCTCCCGAGTGCTGGGATTAAAGGCGTGCGCCACCACTGCCCGGCCTCTCCTTCTTCTGTATAGGAAAGTAAAATAATGCAGCCACCTTTGAATATAAGTTCACTTGTTTCTTAGAAAGTTAAACCTGGCTGGGTGGTGGTGGCACACATCTCTGAGTTTGAAGCCAGCCTAGTCTACAGAGTGAGTTCCAGGACTGTCAGCGCTACACAGAGAAACCCTGTCTTGGAAAAAAAAAGTTAAACCCATGTTTTCCACGTGCTCCAACAATTGTACCTCTAGGTTTCTGCCTAGGAGAAGTGAAAATTCGTACTAAAGACTTGCCTGTGAGCACTCACAGCAGCATTATTCTCAGTAAAAAAAGAAGAAACAACCTAAATGCTCAGTTGACGTGTGTGTAAACCAAGTGTGGTATATCTGTACAATGTAATACTACTTATCAGTTAAAAAAATGAACCACTGACACACTAGAGTGTAAGTGTATCTTCAAACTACTATGCTAAATGAAAGATGTGAGGTACCCAAACCAAACAAACCCAAACCAAACCCTGCACGTTACTTGATTTCACTTACATGACATGCCTAGAAAAGAATTCATGCAGAAAGTGATTTAGTGTGGGTGAGGATGGGGACTGACCACAATAGGAATCTGGAGGAGGGCGTGTGGGGATGAACCCCGGGCCTGTGTACTAGGCATGTAATCACCTACTGAACTATCTCCCCTGCCTAAAAACAGGCGGAGATCATAGGAAGCAAATTCTAGAGCCACATGATGACCGTGGTGGCTAATTTACAAAGAATACACATGACAGCACAAGGAACTGGCCTATTTTAGGAAAGTACAGGTGATTTAGGAAGGAAGAAAAAGAGTTAAAATTTAGAATTATGAGTGACTATTGGACATGGAAGAAAAGAACCCCCTGGGAGGTGACAGCAGAAGCTGGAGACCAGAGGTGACATCTGGAGGAGCTCTCCAGAAGAAAAGGCATGCAAGAGACTTAGAAGACGATGCCACAGGTAACACCTCAGTGTCGCTACCTTGAAGACGATTTAAGGGCTGGGAGAGGGTTCAGTTGGTAAGAGAACTTGCTGCCCATGCATGAGGACCAAGAGTCCAGACTCAGCATTCACATAACAAGCCAGTGTTCTGGTTGTCTGTGCTGCCTATAACCTCAGCTCTGTAGTGGGTGTGCTGTCTTCCAGCATTGCTGAGAAAACCCAAGCTCCAGGTTCAGTGAGAGTATCCTGCATCAAAGGAATAGCTGGTGTGCAACAGAGGAGGACACTCAATGCCCTCTTTTGTTTCTGTACGAATACATAGGCACATGCAACACATGTACACATATACCAAACAGAGACACAGTCATGCACATGATAATAAATAAATAAATAAATCTTTAACAGAGTTTTAAGAAGACAATGTCAACATCTTACTAACAATGTACCCAGCACCTCTTAAATTTTACTTGTATCCTTTAAGCCCTGGATGCTTGAACTGTGGGCTGTGGCCTGCTGTGGCACAGCTGGAAGGTGGCAGGGTGAGGGGTATCATAAAAACAATGGCAACCATGAAAGATTTCTAAATGCACAACAATCAAAAGGACTTCAAAAATTAAATGCATAATAAGCCCAAGTTGGGCACAACACACGCTCAGTCTGCCCTGCCCATATCACAGGACACCACTAAAAGGTGCTTGAAATACCTCAGCTCATGAGACAATTGTATCTATGGACTGCAATGGTTTTTCCTGCACACACCAAGATTTCTGATCTTGTAGGAACATAATGGTCTATGGAAAGCAAAGACTTTTCATATTTTCCTACTGACATTCTTCAGCATGTAAATACCAAATTTGTGTAACTTGGAGCAGTATTGTATTTTTGTGTTTGGTTTAAGAAACTCTTATCCATGCCCTTAATTCCACATGTATTGAGTAAAATCATATTATCTGTTTTGCTTGCATGAGAGATAGAACTGTAGAGATTATCTGTTGCTTTTGTACGGAAACATTTAGAGACGGTCATTTATGTATAATACAAAGACGTGAATGTTCATAGTGTTTTCATTCTGTTTTGGAGTCTGTTATACCTTCAGTATTTTAGTTTTAATAACTTTTTGTTGTTGTTTGTTGTTTGTCCTGGAACTTGCTCTGTAGACCAGGCTAGCCTCCTGCCTCTGCCTCCTGAGTGCTGGGATTAGATTAAAGGCATGCGCTCCCACTACCCAGCTAATTTGAGTAACTAAATCTGTCAGACTTTGAAAAGTGGATTTTGCTGTTTTCTTGGAAAGACAATTTGGAAAAAATGTGGCTCTAGTTGATGGTCTTCTTTGGTAATCTGTCTGGTAGCAGTTTAGTAACTAAGGTGGTTTCTTCCTAAACAGCATAGTACTTGTCAGGGCGCCTGGTAAAACTGAAGAGATCCATTGCCAGGTTTGTTTCTTCTGTGCATGGAGCTCCAAGTATATCACTCTCTAAAAAACCTCCTGTCTGAGTGGCTTGAGTTTTATAAAAGCCATTAAACAAATTTGGGTTTGGGATTAGAACAGAATTTCCAAAATGGCCTTAAACATACTTCTGCCATTATATACTAAATATTTAAGGATGTGATATTCTCAACATTGACAATCATAAAATCAAAACTATTGACCAACACTGAAAAGCGCTAGAGAGGCTCTGCGTCCTGCAGTATCAAATATTCAATCAGGATTTAATTCTCCATATAAAAATAAGCAAGCACATCCATCTCATTAGTATGCAAATTTGCTTTAATATTTAATAAATGGTAAAATTATATGTATATCAAAGAACTGTTTTAAAATATATCTTTATGATAAATTGTCTGTAAATGTTGGAGAGGTACGACTATTTTATAGACCTATTGTTAGGGTCTTCGAGAAGTCCGGTAAAAGACCACCAGACAACTATGCAATCAGCAAGCACGTTTACTATCTCAAGAATAAAGGTACCAGCATGCTGGGGCCATGCATTCAACACAAAGGCAAAAATGGTGACAACCCCCCCCCCCCAAGAAAAGCTTGCAGGCTCTTTTATACACAACTAAGCAAATTCTAAAAGCAGTGAGCTCGTTCTCTCTAGGATTGGCTTACGAAACTGGCAATCATATTAGTACATTTCTAATTGGTTAGGGCTAGCAGGGGTGGGCTAAGGCTTTTCCATTCTTGGGCGAGTCTGGACTAGTCCCAGGCTTTGTCCTTATTTGGTTATCACCTGGTGGTGGGGAGGACGGCCCAGGCCTAGTATGTGCAGTTCCCCTTGTTTCAAGAGGCAGGAACTGAGGCCTAGTTTTTAACTGAGTTACTAGGAGCCTTCATGGTATTCGCCTGGACTTCTCAATTATACAGAGTAACTTGGAATGGATTGAAATCCTTTCTCTGTGTGTTGGTGTTAAAAACAGAACTATACAAACACTTAGACTCAAACTAGTAATCACACCAGCATTAGAGTGTCCCCCCAGCCATGGAATGATGGGCCCTTCATTCTTCAGCTGCCAAGATGGCTGCCTGCTGTACCACCCTGGGTACAGCTGTTTGTCCCAGTGCTGAATTCTGAAACCAGAAGGAACTCAGAGACTTTGAGGTGAATTGTGCAACTCACTTCCTTCGGTCATGGAGATGTAACTGAGCTTGGTCTGCAGCTCAGTGGCAGAGGGCTTGCTAAGCATGCATGAGGCTGTGGGTTGGATTCCCAGCACCCTGCACCCCCACCCCAGATGAATAACAACAGACCAAGTTAGTATGAGCAGTGTAGGATTTTTTTTTTAGCTAATAAAATCACAGATAATCGAAATTCCATAACTAGTTATCACTATGACAATATTACAGTAGTTATTGGACCTGCCCATAGACTTTATTAATGCCTTAATAAGAAGCATAAATATTATTATATTGCAAATTTTGTTTGTCTATTTAGACCATTGTATTTCATTATAACTAGTTTTTAATCGTATGTGTTTAATTATATGTACTTAAAATAATTCTTTTCATATGCTTTACAAGACTGGGGTCCCATTGCACATAAGCCCTCAATGACCCTGGGGTAGAGGGACCTTTCCTGGTTCCCATCCTGAACCACTATCCCCCAAAAAAGGAAAAAAAAAAAAAAGCCTTTCCCAACGCCTGAGATCCCACCATTAGAGAACATTCCCTTTGGGTTTTTAAGATTCCCATTAAAATGCAAATGCCCCCGAAGGAGAAGAACCTCTCTTAGTGTTGTTAGTTAACCCCTTAAATGGGGTTGTTTAGCAGCTAGCTGAGCGCAGCATCCTACAATTCAATTAAACAAGCCTTTATTGACCTGCGGCCACCGGGAAGGAGCCAGGCTTGGGGATAGGGAGCCCATCGATCCTCCTCTGTTCCTCCCCTCAAGGATGTTTGCAGTCTAGCAGGGGAAATAAAACAGGTTCAAAAGAGAGAGCAGAAAAACCTGCTTTCCCAGACTTGCAAAGAGCGAAGTCAGCTCTGCGGGAGATGGCTGAGCAGACAAGGCTTGCATTTCCGTTTGTGTTCTAGAAGGGCTGAGTCTGGACTCCGCGCTAGGCCTGTGCTAGGTCCTCACAATACAAGCCTTCCAAATTCACTGTCCAGGGTTGAGGATGGACAGGAAACACAGCGGGAGTGACTTAGAGCTTCCGGGACCGAGAAGAGGTGAATGTGTCAAAGAAGTGAGCTGAGTCCAGTGGAGTTCCTGAAGGCATACTAAGGGGCCTGTACTGAGGATGCTGGGGGTTTTCCGGTTAGTGGGGAGTCGGACAAGAGATGGGACTGCTCTGTACCGAGAAAAGGCCTGACACCAACGTGGAGTGCTTCTTATCCTTCTCTTCCCAGACAATGAGAAGGCTCTCACAGGAGCAGGAGATAAATGATTTGTCCTTAAATTTAGCATGAGAAAAATTTCAACAAGTTGGGACAGTGTTGGGAGAAGAGTTTCCTGGCCTGATGGGATAAGGTATAAACTGAACCAGACCACTGTGGGGTCCCCAAAACATAGATTGGGTGGTCCACCTGAACGTTTCATGACTGGGGGCGTGGGGCGGGGCGGGGCGGGGCGGCAGAGTAGATCGGTTGAGTCACTTTGCTCTCTATGGGCAAAGTGGGCTTGCCTAACTCCATTGGTATTCTTGTTGCTCTGTGTGGAAAAGAAAGGTGGGCCAAAAAGGAAGGGTGCACTTATAACACACCGGGGGGGGGGGGTGCGGGGGGGGGGATCAGAAGGATCAGGGCCAGAACAGGACTTAAGGGAGCTGGCCAATTTAGGATGCAGTGTGTGGAGCTCAGGGCTACTCTGCAGACCCACACAAGGATAATGGAAGCTCACGGTGGAAATGGCAGAGGAAGGGAAGGAAAGGGCAGATGTAACAGATAGCAGGCTGAGGGGCTTTCCATGCCTCACTGGGCAATGAAGAGCGAAGGAAAGCTGAGTCACTGAGTTGAGATGGGTGTTGGGAATACCTGGGGCTTCTGTGAAGAAAGCAGGGGAGTAAAATGCTTGGGGGCTGGGGGGAGATTGTATGTTAGGCAGGAAGTGTTCAGCACAGAGAACCCACTAAGTCACAATTTTGACTTGGGGTGAGCATCCCACTGTAAAGAGTAGGATGCAGGATAGGGCGCAGGTGGTACAAGGACACTGGACACAGGTTGAACTTATTACCATTTTATTAAGGGTCCCCTAACGAGAGGGCAGGCAGGAGCTGTGGGCTGTAAACTCGGGTAAGTTGCCCTTTTTCTTCCCAAGAGCTCCTGGTCTGTTTTCTTGTTGTGAAAACTCGGCAATGATAAAATGTATCACCCACTCATCTCTTGGGAATGCTGCAGAGAGCAACTGATAGACACACATAAATAAGTTTAAAGCTCTCAGCAAGAACGAAGTGTGCTAGAAATGCTAAACAATAATAAATCCAGCCACCCCTTCACCAAGATAGTAAACAAGGTGTCTTTTCAAAGAGCAAATGTAGTTAACCAGGCACTAACTTTGAGTTATATAGCCTCTAACAACAGGTAATTAAATCTAAACTCCTGATTTGAGTTCTCCCATTAGAGGGCCTCAGAGTGACCCTAATACCTTCATCAAACTGAGTCCTAGACTATACAGCAATTACTTAACGTGGACATTACTTTATCATCCCTTCCCTTCTTAGTACCCTGTTATGCCACTAAAGTCACAGACACACATTAGGCAGTCCCCACCTCCAAGCTGTGCCCTCTGTCACACCCCTGAGGTCGCCTGTTGGCAGAATGGTGCCATATAAAATATTCAGACCCTAGGTAGAGTGCACGCAGGCAACAAGGGGGGATGGCTGCCAGATAGAAATGCAGGGAAAGGAAAAAACACAAACCAAAAAGGATCCACGGCCATCAGGACAAAGACAGCAAATCCAGTTTTAAAGGAAGGAACACATCTCTAATTATAAGTTCCACGCATAGCAAAGCTCTTCTAATAAATCCCACCACAAGCTCCGCTTCCCTGAAGAGCAGACCTGGTAGGTAATAACTCCCCTTCTCTGTGGTAAAATCCAATTTTCACACCTGGTAAATGAAATAACTCCACTGTGAACCAAGGGCAGGTTGGGGTGAGCTGCTAACAGAAGGTTAGGGGCTCTGCACCATGTAACAGCTCTTCTGGGAGCCCCTTCCTGAGATTTGCTCTTTTTATGCTGGTTGATACTATTTGGCCAGAAAACCTTTAACCTGTGAGGTTACGAAGCATAAGCCTTTATTGCCTGGAGTAGTTATGAATGAGCCCTGTGGCTCTTGGTTCAAGTATGTGGGGATCTGGTCCTTGCTCTGTCTCTGGGTTGGGAGGACTGCCCCTGATAGTTTGTGTTCTTTTCATGGATAAACTGATACTACATTCCTGACTTACTGACCAAGAGGGGGGATGTCGCTGCCAAAACTCATGATCACAATGGACGAATCAGAATCAACGTCCACACAACAGTCAATTCCACCCACATGGGAGGAACGGAAAAACTAAACATAAATCCAAAGTTCTAGCCAGAGCCTCTGTCTTGTATAGACCTAAGGAAGAAAAACAAAGTGGTTGTCACAAGGAATTAGCAATGACTATGTACACACACACTTACACACTTGATGATAATTGGAGTGTGGAACAGAAACATACCATAGGACAATAAGAATTTAGCAGAGGTGACGTCTCAGTGGAGAAAAATTTTGACTCAACAATAATATTGGAACAATTGCTCTCCTGTTCAGGAGTGAATTTAAGATCTCATCTCAGACAACACAAAATTCCACAGCTGAAGACATAAGTATGTAATAGAAGTGAATCCATTAAAATAAAAGGAAGAGGATATAGGTACATATTTATATAAACTTGGCCACAGGGATAGATGGAGAGTCTTAGAATAAACTCAAAGAAAAAAATTGGATTTTATTTCATATGAAATTCTGTACATGAAAATATGACAAAATTAAAAGGGAGATAACCTGATGAGAACAAAGCATTTCTGACAAACGTGAATGAGAATTAATTAATGTCTTAGTATATAAAGAACTCCTGGGCTGGTGAGATGGCCCAGTGTGTAAAAGCACTTGCTGCTACCTGAGTTTCGGCTCTGAACCTCACATTTTAAAGGTTTCAAGAGTTGCCCTCTGACCTCCACGTGTACACCATGGCATGTATGCACCTACATACATGGGAGGATGCACACATACACAGAAATAAGTAAATAAATAAATAAGTAAATACATGTAACTTTTAAAGTCTTAAGAAAAGAATTCATAAAAAGATGAAAAATACAAATAAAATACAAATGGCCTGAGTCTAATTTTAACATTTCATACAGAATATTAAGAGAGAAAAATATCACTTAAACTTACAAAAAAGCATGTAACTAAAAATCAAGAAAATGTACCCATGTTTTATTTTCCATGAGGGCTTGGCACACTGTGAACGCATGGTAAATATTTGTTGGTTTCTTCAGACACCATCTCAGGTAATGCAAGAATGGCCTCAAACACAGTGTATACCTGAAGATGACGTCGATTTCTACTTCTGTCCCCCTGGAGCACCAAGATTGGAGCAGAAGCCTCCACACTCAGTTTATACAATGCTAAGGGTTGTGTCCAGGGATGCACACATTCAAGGCCGGCACTCTACCTAATGGTGTGTTATCAAATGGACATTTTCAAATGCAGTGTTGAAGATTGCAGACTTGGCCACAAATCAGCAAACTGTTTTCTGTAAAGGGCTGACTAATTATTTTGGGGCTTGCAGGTCACACAGTCTTTGTAGCAAAAACAACCAAAGATGGTATGTAAACAAAGAAATACGGCTGAGCTTCAAATACACTGCATTCGTGGACATTCTGACGTGAATTTCACATCACTTTTATGTTCTGGAATGTTACTTTCCTTTTGTACTTATGCTACTAAGCATGTAAAACATCTGTAGCTCAGGAGCTGTGCACACACAAACGGGAAGGTCTGGTCCTCAGGCCTTCTTTTGACAACCCCTGTACCAAAGCAGCCACCTGAGCCCTTACAGTTGGCCATATCTACAAGAGAGGCTTTAAAAAAGGCCATTCTCAGGCTTGTCAGCAATAAAGTAATCGGGTACAAACATCCTTTAAAACAAAAAGTTCAAGTTCATCTTCCTTGTCCTAATTGCTGTAATAATTCTTTTTCTGGGGAAAATTTACAAGGCAAAAGGAAATGCAGTCAGAATGTTATCCAAAGGCGTCTAGAACCATTAAACCTCAGAACACTCATACGATGAAATATTATACAGATATAAATCTTTATGGTATGCAAGAAAATGCTCAGGACAAAAAAACACCTGAAAAAAGTCGGGACAGAAAAATCGATCCACCTCTCTATGACAGTTTGCAAACATACTCGGAGTACTCGGAGAGGGTAGTTTTCTTCCATCTCCTTTTCAACTCAAGTTATTTGTATTTTTAGTCTTTAAAGGAATTCTTTTGAAAAAGTTTTTTTTTTTTTAAATCCAAATTACTTACTTATTTACTGTTCTGATTCTCTACTGTACATGGCTTCTACTTTTGTGATCAGGAAAGCATACAAATATTATAGCTTAAAAAAAAAAAAGATCTGGAGAAACATCCAGATTTAGAAGTTGGTATAGAATACTTAGGGAAGGAAAAAAGAAAAGCTTTTCAATTTCAACCTAGATGTACAATCCTGATAAAACTGCAATGGAAACCAGACCCAGGCAACTGAAAGTCACCAGGGTCTAAAATTCATGCAAAATCACCCCAGAAGTGGTGGTGGCGGGGGTTGGGTAGTGAGTGGCCTGATCAAAAGCAGCTGAGGCCTGGAATCTGCAACCGGCCCTTCAGTGAAGGCATCCAGAACAAGCAACCTGAGACTAAAGGCTTCATGAGGGTCCAGGGTCTGGTGCACAAGGAGGCTGGGGGGACTTGGAAGCCTCTTTTTCCTACCCTCCTACCCCCGAACAATAGAACCCAGATAACCCCCTTTCGGACTCCTGAGGAATGGAATCCAACAGCCGACTCTTCTGGTTTGCTGTTGAGAAGCAAGGCTTCTCTCTTCCAGTGGCTAACAGTCCTCTAGGCCTTGATGTGTGTACCTTTTTCTCAAGAGTGAGAGCAGCAGGGAGTGGAGAGGGCAGTTTAGGGAATGGAGGGTTCTCCTAAGCAATTTAGCATTTCACAGACTTGTTCAGGAGGCGAGCCCGCGCGCATGCAGGGAAGGTTTGGGTATTGATCGTTTGGGGGAGTTCACTACACACCAGGCAACACGATGCCTGTGCATCTTCCACTTCATTCAGCTCTAAAAGTCTCCAATAAAGAGGCTGAAGCGGTTGTCACACCGGGCAGACATTACATACCACCTGCAGCTTAAAGGGATTCAATAATTAGCCCCTGGTCATCTTTGTAATTATCCAAACTTGAAAGCTGAATTTCAAGGATGTGACACTTGATGCCCGAAAATACTTCTAAAACTAGACTTGAATGTGGCAAGGTGTTACCATCAACTACACCTGGAGCACAAAGTTCAAGGTCATAGGATGACTTACTGGGTTTCTTCCTTCCTTCCTTCCTTCCTTCCTCCCTCCCTCCCTCCCTCCCTCCCTCCCTCCTTCTCTTTCTTTCTTTCTTTCTTTCCACTTCAGTTTCTCATGTATAAAAAACAGGAACAGTAATAACACCTTCTACTCAGAAGTAATACAAGAAAAAAAAAAAAAAAAACAACAACAGCAACAACAAAAAACTCACAGCACACAATAGACCCTCAGTAAAAGGACCAGAACTACTAATAACCTTTGTTAAGTCAAAACAGTCCCAAGGTCTCTATTAAGAACACAAAGGAGAGTCCCATGAAGGGGGCAACTGTGAGGTCACAGGGAAGAGGGCTTCCCTCCACTTTGTTCCCAGAGCCTTCCAAGGCTTTCCATTTCTCTTTTAGGACAACAGGTGTGGAAACGAATGTTCTTTATAACATGTTTACCCTTTAAAAATCAGGTCTAAACTTTGTAAGACCACAGACCTGGTGCTTGTGGAGCTGGGTTGGGGTGAGCAGCTTTTCCTAGAGGCAGCCCGAATCTCACAGAGCCCCAGCGATGGCCAAAGGACAGTCTGTAAAGTGGTAACGTCCTTCATTTCCTTTGCGGTTTAAACCTAAACCACAGCTCTTCCCCAGCGCCTCCGAGCGTTTGCTTTTTATACTTTTTAGACATTGAGATGTGAGCTGGGCTTCCTTCCCTCTCTACTGCCCCTTGCTTCCCCCAGCGAACGGAGGCAGTCCTCCGCGTCTGGTCCTCCCAGGAAAGCTCCTCCAGCACACAGCAGCGGTTTTGAGCAGTTCTCCTGGCTCATCTATTTTATGCACAGCTGCCTGCTGGAGCGTCTTCTTCCGAGTGATTTCAATACCCAGGCTGGGGGCATAGAGGCAAGAGGATGAATAAGCGGATTGTGCATCATTTAGTGAAAAGAGGAAACACATTCTGCTCTGAAATGAATGAGCACATCGGGATTTCTAGGTAGAGACGCATGGAGGAAATGGGCCGGGCTGTGTTTGCTTCCTAAGAGAAAGAAGGAGGAATGAATTCAATGCTCACGCCAAGGAAAGGAAAATCAGAAAACACCCCAAAGTGACAAGGTGGCAAGCCTGTCTCCTGCCGGCTGCTGCCGAGCTCCAGTTAATGTCTGCCAGACTTAGCATTCCTGCGAGTGCTGTTGTGATAATGGGCCCCACTCAGCGTCACGTGACTTCTCCATCTCAGGCGAGGGACAGGATTTCCACCATATCACACACAGCTCTCATTACTTGCCAGGTAATGATCTTACTGGGGAAGGCAGCACAAACCATAAACACAACTACTTAGAAAGACAAAAAGCTCTTAGGGTGCCCCTGCGCACGGTCACAGGGAGATGGCCTCCGCTGCCCAGCATTTCCCAGACTGGATCTGAGAGGCCCGTAAGAGGCCCCTCCTCTGGGGTAGGACAGCAGTCAGAGCTGAGGAATCTATTAAGCATCATCTATGTCAAGAGCATTTCTCCTTCAACCGGCAGAAAAAGAAATCTGCTTCTGAGAGGTTTATGACCCCTTCAAGGAATCAATATATCCTAAATCAGAACTTTCCCTCCAGCAGTACTAGGGATTAAACTAAAAAAATCAGAATTTTCAAGTCTAGAGAGGACCTTAGGCATATTGGTCCTTCCCGGCCCTGTCCCTCCTTGTCTTTCAGATTATAACTTTAAAATTTAAAACCTAATGGAGTTGAGTGGCCATCCCCCACTCACAGTAACTTCGCAGAGATGGAACCATTATTCCCCAATTTCAGGTCTTGGTCCTTTCCTTATACTTCAGAAGGAGTAAGTCGAACAAATAAGAAAATAAGTTATGCTTGCTGTGTGACATAAACCATGTTCTCAGAATCACGGCTGAATGTGAAGTCCTAAGTGAGCTCTTCCGGAAAGATTTCCTCAGGCGAAAGGCCGAGAAACTGATGTGTATGGACTGTCAGACACTCTCTTCAATTCAAGAGCCATCTTTGGGATGCCTCATATACCCAAAGCGTATGATGCAGAAGGGAGGAAGGCCAGGGGACCTCATGGCCAGGCCCTGCTCTAAAGACAGCTGTCCCAATTTATCAGCTATGGGAGTAACTAACCATTAGCCAGCATGAGGGAAGAGCTGACAGCAGAGAAAACCAGCTGGAGCCGGAGCTGGAACCAGAGTTAGAGTTGGAGCTGAAACCCAGAGTGCACACCTTTAATCCCAGAACTCAGACGGCAGACGCAGGCAGATCTCTTAGTTCCAGGCCAACCGGGGCTACCTAGAGGCTCTGTTCAACAATAACTACTACTACTGTCTAGGAATGTGGAGGGAATATAACTTGAGAGAAAGAATACAAACGGTGGGCTGGAGAGATGGCTCAGTGGTTAAGAGCACTGACTGCTCTTCCAGAGGTCCTGAGTTCAATTCCCAGCAACCACATGGTGACTCACAATCATCTATATTGAGATCTGGCATCCTTTTCTGGTGTGAAGGCATACAGGCAGGCAGAACACTGTATACATAATTAATAAACTAATCTAAAAAAAGAATACCAATGGCATTAGGGCAGCAGTTCTTAACTCCTGGGTCATGGCCCCCACAGGGTTTGCATATCAGATATTTTCATTCTGACTCATAACAGTAGCAAAATCACAGTTATGAAGTAGCACCGAGATCATTTTATGGTTGGGGGTGGAACTGTATTAAAGGGTCACAGCATTAGAAAGGTTGAGAACCACTGTCCTCAGTGGGGGAAGTTTTTTAAGTTTGATTTGAGTGAAAGTGGTGGTGTGTGTGATGTGGGGGAACCAACTTACTTTTTTTTTTTAAGATTTTATTTATTTATTGTATATACAGTGTAATGTCTGCATGTATCCTTGCAGGCCAGAAGAGGGCACCAGATCTCTTTACAGATGGTTGTGAGCCACCATGTGGTTGCTGGGAATTGAACTCAGGACCTCTGGAAGAACAGCCAGTGCTCTTAACGGTTGAGCCATCTCTCCTGCCCCCCCCCCCCCCAACTTACTTTTAAAAAATGCTTGGCTGTGGGGGCTGATATTGGTTGCCAACTTGACTGCATCTGGAATTACCAACAACACAGGTGGCTGGTCACTCACCTCCAGGAGGGATTTTCTTGATCGGTGTGTTTGAAACCTGAAGACCCACCCTAAACTCAGGCAGCGGCCACTGACGGCAGCTCACATGAAAGGTCATGGAAGAAGGGAACTGTATTTTTCCTACTCACCCTCTCTCTCACCGACAAATTCATCTATCCTGACACCGCAGTACTCTGTCATCCATGTTAGAATTAACTTCTTCAGGATTCAGACAGAAGTTAGTACAGACAGAAGTACAGACAGAAGACCAACAATCCTCCAGGCCTTTAACACCTGATCTGGACTGCTGAGACATCCAGCCTTGTAGACTGAGCAACTCGTGGATTCTCAACCTCTGCAGTGTGAGGCAGCCAATGGTGGACTACCTGGAACTACATACGATGAGCCAATGCAATAAGCCCCCATTTGACATGCATATTTACTCTCAAAGTAAGACGGTCCCTACAGATATTAAGATTTTATTCATTGTACTGGTTGTAGTCATATTTAGAACTGGAGTCAGGAAGACATTTAAACACACACACACACACACACACACACACACACACAGAGCACACACAATACATATATCTTTAAAAAGCTCAGATGCTAGGATCAGAAAACTCCAAAAGTAGCATTAGACAGCCGTTCGAGATCTAAAGCTAGGAGTGGCGGCGCACGCCTTTAATCTCGGGACTGGACTCAGGCGGCAGAGTCAGGCGGATCTCTGAGTTTGAGGCCAGCCTGATCTACAAAGTGAGTTCCAGGACAGTCAGGGCTACACAGAGAAACCCTGACTCAATAAAACAAAAACAGAAATCAAGGTCTGCACAACAAAGCAAAACCTTGGCCTTTTTAAAAACAGAGTGTAGAGCTGAAGCCAGTACCACTCTATGCCAGTCATCAGTTATATTGTCTAAGCCCAAAATTAAGACACAGAATAAACTTGTGCACACACTGGAACAGAATATTTAAAATGAAGATTAAAAGTTACAACAATCTGAGATAATGCTTCCAGAAAATTCTGCTGCATTCACCCCCCCCCCTTTGTTTCCCGTAAGGGAATCACGCTTTGCTCAGTTGTGAGAGACTTCCGTAGTTACAAAAGAAATATCAGACTGTAGAGTCAAATTCCATCCACGAAGAGCCACAGGTGAAACCAAAAGCCACAGAGATAGCAGATAGGTTATTTGATAAATAAAGCGAGATAGAAATAACTTAGGACCACCAGACCACACCAGCTCTTTACAGGGCTGGCATCTGCAGGGCTCAGTAAATCCTAACTATAACTATACAATAAGCCAACAATGACCTTGGCTAGTATGCTCCATGGGTGTCATAAGAGGCTCACATTGCCATGAATTTAGCCCACTTTGTCACTTGGCAAAATGCAAATCTAATTATTTTACTGTCATGGTTATTCAGGCACCAAACAAACAAACAAACAAAAACAACAATCGAATTTTCATGTAATAGTTGCAGGAAGATTGGTGCATACTTCTGCTCTCAGACAGGCTTCCTACAGATCCATCAAGTGCTGGCCCCATAAAATGATGCAATGATGAGGCCCTCTGTATAAATAAGACACGTTTCTCTGGGCGTAACAGTTTGTGAGATTTGTCCTCAGTTTCTCACCTCACTCCTCCAACGACGAGAGACCAGGAGGAAGTGAAGTTACAAGAGCGATCCCACCCTTTCAAAGTTAGTCAAAACAAAACCCCAGGAAGATCCAGAGCCCACCCTGGATGACACCACTGTCACAATGCAGCAGCACCTCCTACTCATTAGTACTGGATCTAAATGCACCCCTAGAAACCAAGTGTGGCCACCATGGTTCGGAGTCCTGATGCAAGAAAATTGTCTTTAGGAGCTCTTGTGAATTTGGTTTCTATGTAATGAGTTTCTCATTCTCACTCTCTGTTTCTGCCCAGACTAGAGAGTGAGTTAATTTACCTCTAAGTTCAGTGTGAACTATGAGGTTTCATCTAAAGTCAGGGCTGTGGCTCAGTGACCCAGTATGTATCTAGCAAGCAGGCAGCGGTCCTGGGATCCTTCTGCAGCTAAGCTAACACCTTTAGATTTGGCTGGGGATGTGAGCTAGTGCTTATGGGCTTGCTTGTGAGAAACCCAGGGCTCAGTACCCTATACTGCCCTGACCAATCAGCATACATACAGATTATAGGGAACTGCTTATGTAATGGAGGAAGAGGTTTTTACTTTGCTTGTGAGTTTAATACTTTGGGCAAGTATATATCTACTAAGATGGTTTTTAAAATCTTTTTTAAAAGATTTATTATATGACATATTTATAATTTAAATTTTAATATATAATATATGTATATACACACACATATAAGTATATACACACACACACACACACACACACACACACACACACACACACGAGTGTTCTATCTGCATGTACAACTTCATGCCAGAAGAGAGTATCAGATCTCACTATAGATAGTTGTGAGCCACTATATGGCTGCCAGGACCTGAACTCAGGTCCTCTGGAAGAGCAGTCAGTGCTCTTAACTGCTGACCATCTCTCCAGATCTCTACGAAGATGTTAATCTTTATATATTTAAGTGTGGTGTTTTTGTTTTTTTTTAATTTAAAAGTATGCTTATTCATCAACAACAATACAACTCAAAATTATACTGTTCAGTGAAAACAAAAAGTATCTTGGTGTTTTCAGATTCCTGGCATGCTACTCTTTGAGATTCAGGAACAACACATCAGCATTCCCAGATAGTCTGGGGTTTTCAAACGTATTTTAAGCATACTTATAACAGTCTTTACCTGCTATAGTTTGAATAGCTAAAATCTACATTTAAAGAATAAAATGCAGTAAGTTTAGTAGTGCTTGCAAAGAGCTGCATCCTGCAGGAATAGTCAGTGTGAAATATGATTGAAAAGCCAGGTCTCCCAGCAGGGCAACAGCCCCTCATGGAATCATATGTGGGCATCACTGTTTATGGAGGTATTTTGTAGTGACACTGTATTATACCTTAGAGAGCATTCAAATGGCCTCCAGGAATTATACTGCATATGTAAATTCATTACTAAGCATTTTGTCCTTTTTTTTTTAATTGTACGAGTGTTCACCTACATGTATGTGTAGCAGGAGCATGCAGTGCCCACAGAGGCCAGCAGAGGGCATCAGATCTCCTAAAACTGATGTTACTGACAGTGGTGAAGTACTGTGTGTGTGCTGGGAATTGAACCCCAGTACTCTGGAAGAGCAGCCAATGCGCTTAACTGCTGAGCCAGTTCTCCAATTCCTGTCTTTTGAAAATTATTCTTTCTTGTCTTCCTTCCTAAATGTTGTATTACAGCTACCTGTATGTTTGCTTATATACATGTGTATTACATAGGTTAGGACCCGTCATGAGGCAGAACATGAATGTTTTTTTTTTTTCCTTTCTGAACTAATGTGGCCTTGCTTAATATTACACATTTTAAGTCCATCAATTTTCCTGAAAATTTTGTGATTTAATTTTTCCTTGGAGCTGGATAGCATTCCATTTTATGTATATATCAGTTATACATTGTTTGTAAAATGTAGTTCTAGATGGGCATAGTAGTGCACAAGTATAGTCCCATTTACTTGAGAATCTGAAGCAAAATTGTCTGGTCCTAGCCATTTGGGGGCATCCTGAGCAACACATAATAAAAAATATATATAAATAAAATGTTTTAAATAAATAAAAATTATCATTGAGCTTCCTTGTCCCTACATAAGTGGGGACCAAATTTAAACAGCTGTAATGTGGAGGCAGGGAGCCAGCATGGAAGGTAAAGGTGCTCACTGTTGAGCCTGACAGCCTGAATGTGGTCCCAGGATCCACTTAAAAGGCTGGGTGTGGTTGCGGCTACTCCTCCATAACCCCAGTGTCTCTGTGGTGAGATGGGGATGATGGAGATGGCAGAGCTGACTGGAGGCTCATGACCAACTAGCCTGGGATACAGAGCCCAGCAGCAGAGAGAGAAGAGATTTGACTTAGTAAGGAGAAAGCAAGAATCAGCTCCTGCAAGCTGTCTTCTGACCTTCACTCACATGCCATGGCACATGTGCACCTGCACACACACACACACACACACACACACACACACACACACGCATACACACTAATTTTTAAAAAATTAAGAGCAGTGACTTCTAAACTCTAAAGCCATTTGCCTCCATCTTGATCCAGCCTGCCTCTTATTCCTCCACAATGCATCAGGTAACATACTTATTTAAATATTTAGCAAAATTAAATAGAAAAAAATGCTTGAGATTTTTTTTTTGTCACTGATCATAATAACCAAACATTCTTGAAATGTATCAGAACCATTGTTATGGACGCCTCAAGTATGGGTTTGGAGTGCTAGGTACATTTAAAGAATCTGCCGACTCCAGGGATGTGCAAAGACACATCAATTCTATCTGGTTTATTCCAATTCTCTCAGGGCTATTAGATTCAATTACCAATTATTAGATATGGGTTAAAAATATCCCTAAATTGTACCATAAATTGAAGCATTAAGCAGATAAACATAAATGAGAAGTTAAGGGGTCTACTAAAAGATTATAAGATGGCATTTTGCAAAGATAAGACTTCCACTCTCCCACCCATGCCCCAGATGTATATTTACTATACTTGCATTACCCAGAAATGCCACCTTAGATTTGTTTCCCACAAAAGGAAGCATGGAAACCAGACCAGAAAACCACCAAACCTGGGTTTGAACCTAATAAAGCAGGTGACTAGTATGGGTGGGGGCATTAATTTGGCTTTCATATTTTCAATAATCACTATATTGCTAGAACATAGTTAGGTTCTGGACATAGAGGAAGGAATAGAGCAGAAATGTCATGGTTTTGTGGGGAAAATAGAGAAGAATTTTTTAAAGAATTGCAAGGTCCCACATGGAAGAGCTAACCGTGTGGTAGTTTGAATGTAGTTGGCTCCCATTGTCTCATAGAGAGTGGCTATTAGGAGGTATGGCTTCTTGGAGTGGATAGCCTTGTTGGAGGAAGTGTGTCACTGTGGGGTTGAGCTTTGAGCTCTCATATGTGTTCAGGATACCAGCCGGTGTTTCAGTTCACTTCCTGTTGCCTGCAAGGTGTAGGTCTCTCAGCTCCAGCACCATGTCTGCCTGCATATCGCCATGCTCTCCACCATGATGCTAATGGACTGAACTGAACTATAAGCCACCATCTAAATTAATGTTTTCTTTATAAGAGTTGCCGAGGTCATGGTATCTCTTCATAGCAATAAAAACCCTAGTTAACCTGCTGTGCATGCATTAGCTAACCTAGTCTCTATTGGGGACCTAGCCTGGTTTACATGGATGAGCTAAACTGGTTTGTATGGAGGAATCCACTTGGTTTGTATGGAGTAACTAACTTGGTCTGTATCGGGGCGCTAATCTGGTCTGCATAGGTGAGCTAACTTGTTCTGTATCTGGGAACCAACCTGATCTGAATATGGGAACTAACCTGGTCTGCATGGGTGAGCTAACTCGTTCTGTATCTGGGAGCTAACCTGGTCTGCGTGGGTAAGCTAACTTGGTCTACATGGGTGAGCTAATCTGGTCTATATTGGGGGGATAATGTGGTCTGAGAGTCAGAAGTAGCTTGGAGGGTGACATTCAGGTTATCCCCAGAAGGGATCACCCAGAATTCACCTGGGAAAGCCACTTCCTCCTTTCAGGTCCGGTCTTGTTTTGAATTGGGGATTATAATAAGCTATCTCAGGGGGTCCCACCAAAGTTTTAGTGAGTGTTGAAATTTAAAGCAGTCAGCACAGCTCTGGCTTGTCGTAAACACTCAATAAAATGACCGCTGTCCCCACTACTTTTGTACAGCCTTCTTTGAATTATATCAAGAATCTTCTCCAAAAAATGCAATGCTCACAAAGTGACCCTCCAACCAAATACTTCCGTTTTCCCGTACTTGCATCATGGGAGAGAGAGGGCTGAGCAGACTATGGGAGAATCATCCTTCCCTTACCCTGCCCTTGACTGTGAGGGATGCTCACCTTGACCACAAAAGCAGGTCCCCAAACAGCTTTAGTCACAGGGTTGATATGTCCCATGAATCAGATCTAAAATTCTGGCCCCTTCAAAGGCTGCAGTTCCTCCTTGTTTAATCAGACATGAAACAAATCGCGTGCTGCGGCACAGGCGTACAAACACGCTTTAATTACAATATTGTAACACCAATTAGAGATCTATCTAATGGAGGACTCGGCACTTCCTGCTCGGATATTACTCCCATGTTGGGATAATTACTGCTAATTAAGCTTGGAACTAATTAGGCTAAATGATCTCATTTATACCAACAAAGATGACTTCTAGGAGTTCATAAGAAAAACTAGGGTGATCTTATCGTTCCTGGACTATTTGGCTTTCCATTCTGGAAACGAAGCACCTTTGCTTGACATCCAGGTGCATTCTGAGTTTGTCCTGTGGAATTCTGGGCGAGATGGTGACAGGTTCTTCATTTATCATCATCCCAGCTTCTCCTACCCAGGGAAACCAGCCCTATCTGCTCCAGGCATACTATACGCCTCCACAAATGTGTTGAAAACAGCAGCCACTACGAGAGTGCCTGCGGCAAAGGGCTATCTGATGCAGCCTTGTTCTGGCTCCCATTTACCTGCAGTTCTAGGCAATCTGTGTCAATATTCCTTCTCTGTCCCCCACAGGGCAGAGTACTCACAGGCTTGGGCTCAGCCAGACAAACTGAGGTCTGTGCACATTTCTTTGGCTGCCTAACCCTCCCTTTCCCTCTAGAACAGGGATAATAACAGTATCCTGGGGCGTTTCCAGGGCAAGGGATGAATAGCATCTCCAGCAAGGAGTGGAGGGTGATGCTTGGTACATGGTACTTCTCAATGAGTAACATCATTTTTTTAAGCTTCCCCTTCAAGGGCACTATAATACCCAGTTCTGAACTAAATTCCACTCTGACGGTGTTCTGCAGTCTTTTCTGGCCCAGAGCAGTGGTAGTGAGCAAAAGGCACGTGGCACTGAGTTCGGAAGTCTGGCTATTTTTTAGGTTGCTCCCTAACCAGCTGCACAACTTGAAGAAGTCACTTCTTCCTAGGAAGGACAGCACTTGTCACAGACTTGACTGACGACTGTTCTACCTGAACTTTTGAACTTCGTCTTTACAACACTCCCCATCCAAGGTAAGAAAGCTGAGACCTCAATACATAACTTAAAATCAAACACAGCCTGCACTGCTCCTAAATGCCAGGTCCAGGAGCAGAACCTCACTCAGCATATTCTCCAAGTCACCATTGCAAGGGATGGCCCTCATCCCTACCTGTAACTGAAGGGATTTAAGTTTTGCTCTTTGTAAAGCCTTCAATATTTATCAAGTATGAAATCTTTATTGTGTGTCTGACACATGCTCCAGTCTATGGAGAACAGCATACTCCCTCAATATAAACACCCCACAGATACACAGGTACACACATGTGCCTGCACTCACACGCATACACACATGCCACATATATAATCTTTGCTGCATGGTTACCTGGGGGACAATGCTGTTCTTAAGTACCTTCCTGGCCTCTGGAGAGTTTTTTCCCCCTTGGGGATGGATTTGTACAAGTGAAGACCAATGGGAACTAAGGATTTTTACCCGTCCCCCCTTTTATTCTGCCCACTAAGGTTGGTTCCACATCCTTCATATACAAATGTGACAAGTGAGGTACCTGGGCACAGAGCACCCTGGGTTGTCTTATTAGAAAAGCATGCTTTTAAGGAATCTGGAAAGAGGGCAGGAAGCTGTCTCAAGAACAGGCCTCAAAATATACTATGTGATTAATTAAAGAGCATGAAAAAATAAATAAATAACTCCATTGGCAAATTAGGAAACCTTTTATAAGATGAATCATCAAGCCATTTCCCCAGCTCTCATTTCTCTGGTGTACAGACAGAGGCTTAATGTACCATTTTTGATTCCTTAATATAGCTAAGGTCTTTGGCTTCTCATACCATGAAAACCTGCCAGGGAGCAGAGGGCCTCGGTGGCTGGGGAAATACTCAGCATCACAGCATATCATGCCTAAGGGAGAATCTGGTTAACTTAACCAGGTCCTGGCTGTCCTGTCTCCATGTGGCCAGTCTCAAGGGGAGCGGGTTTCTTCGTGTCTGTCCCAGAACTATCATCCACTATTATTTAAGTATTATCTACATATTAAGTATGATTCAGTATTATTTAAGTAAGGATCTACGGCCATCACGGTCATTTGAGGACCAATAGGCTGGGCTTTCCCTAGAAAAGAGCTTTATCTGAAGGTTCAATGTTGAAATGAGTCTTCCTAAACAGTCTTTAAAATGTCCTCAGTGACGGTGGGCCACTGGCCCTTCTTTGACACAGGGTCTTTTTCAAACTCCCCTCAGCATCTCCACATTTGCTTATATGCACTTATTCATTTGTTCAGCTGATGCTAGGCTATTCTGAGCTCCATTTGGCCTGGCCTTGGGAATATGATGTGCTGGCCAAGGAGTGAGTGACAGCTCTCCCAGGATTGTCCCCCACTTCCACCCCCTGAAGAGTAGGTTACAAGTCATTTTTATCGGAGAAGTGTTTTGTTTTGTTTTTTTTTTTTTTGTTTGTTTGTTTGTTTGTTTTTTCTCTGCTGGAGGACGAAGGAAGAGAAAATTCGGAAGTAGTTCGTTTAATGCATTTAATCCTCTTTCGGCAAAAGTCGCATGTCACCCACAACGGGAATGTGAAGGAGCAAGGCTGGCAGGCAGCTGGGGAGCAAAATGGCAGAGGCACAGGTAGAGGACAGTAAGCAAAGAGACAGCCAGCTAGCAAAAGGTCTTAGCGTTCCTTCAACCGACGTGTGATGAGCTTTTGATAAGGATGCTAGGCACAGTCGTAGGATTACACACAGATCAAAAGTAAGGTGAAATACGTCCTCCAAGAGGCGCGCAGTGCTAGACGGAAAAAGAACACGATGAATTTGGAGATGTTTCTCAGGTGATGTTTCAACAGCTTCTCAAGAGTATTTGGATGTAGAAATCAAGAGGGGAAAGAATTCAGTTAGTGAAAAGGGTTTTACCTTGGGGGACTGCATGAGAGCTGGTATGATTAATTAACTGGGAAGGGAATGCAGGTGGTGATTCTCCCCACCTAAAATAAAGCGAAGGAGGCGTCTTTTCATGGTTTTGTTTTGCTTGTTTATTTTTGGCTGAAGATGCCCATGGGAGAGCAAGATTGAGGTGCCCGTGGATAACTGCAAGGGGTCTGGTACTCATGAGAGGCATGAAGGTGTTAGGGAAATGGGACAGTGGTGAAAGCTATGGAAAACCTTTGGGGAAGTCAAGGAGTCACCGACTAGAAATCAGTGTGTAATGAGTTCAAGGAGAATGTGGATGAGGCAGAGAGCCGGGATGAGGAAAGGGAGCAAAGTGTAGTGTGCACATGGAAGACTTTGAGAGCCCTGAGTCCTAACCACTAGGCAGCCAGGGACGTCACACATAAGAACTGGAAAATGTAGTCCCTACACCTGAAAGATGATCACACAAAAGCACACCCACTCTACTCTGTAGAAACTGCTCTGGCCAAAGTCACAAATGGCTTCAGATGGGCAAACCTACGAGGTCCCTTCTAGCCCGCGTCTCGCCTGCTTTCTCTGCAAGGCTGGCATCACAGACTCCGCAACGCCTCTGGACAGAACTCCAGGGACACTGTCTTTTCATACTTCTCCCTCCTTCATCTTTTTCTCAGCTTCTGCCTTAAATGAAATATCAAGGACTCCCCCAAATTCCACCCTAAGACTTCTCTTCTCGCTCAACATACTCTCTGGGGGTGGTTTGCCGAGCTTCGGTTGCTGCTCGCCATGATGGCTCTCAAGTTGGTCTCTCCAGCCAGCCAGACCCCTCCTGGAACAGAACACCAGACATACACAGCACTAAAGGTCTGCTGAAACTGAGTCCTAGCTGGGTTTTTCCAGCCACAGGCTCCACCAGCCATCATCGCCCAGGATGTCACGGAGTCTTCACATTCATGAAAAGAAATCATCTTTATGGCTAGTCCTTCTTTAATTTCCCCCCACACAGAAAGACAGTTATTAGGGGAATTGACTCTCCTGGGTCTCCAGAGATGATCTGACCACAGTGCTTTGCCCTTAAGCATTGCCATCCTAGGTCTAGTAGAGAAATAGCAAGGCCTTGAGAAAACAACCTGGACTCTCTACAAAGATAAGGCACTGGCCGGGGAGGTGAACTTATTAACATATCTAAAGCTTGATAGGCAAACGCTTTCTTAGGAAAGGGGCCAGCATGCTCTGCCTCAGAGAGGAGCTCACAGAAGGCCACTAATGGTTCTGGGCGTCTGTGAGTTGCACACACCTTCAAAGTGTGGTTGTCGGAGCTGCAGGGGAACCTTCAATTTGAAACAGATAGCCAGCAGTTGAGCAGAAAGGCAGACAGAGCTGCTGGGTCACTAACAACACCACCTTAGCAGATAAGGAGGCTTAGCATTCAGAGGAGGGAAGAGATTGGCTCCTGAGATTGCGGGGATGGGCTGGGGAGGGGTGAAGTGAGGTAGGGGCTCCCAGGGCAAGAAGTGCTAGAGGCTTCATTGTGGAGGAACACTACGTCTGGTTTCATTATTTCCCTACACATGTTCCTTCTTCCCCAGAGTTAGGCATTAATACGAGGATCAGTTATTTGACAAGCTTGATGGTTAAAAAAAAAAAAAATGTATACCATTAATTGTTGTGCAGATCTTTTTTTTTTCAAGCGAAATATTTTTCACATGGCTTTTACTTGACTTAGAAATAAATGAATGGATTCCATTTTGTCTCTCCCTCCTAAATTTCCCTCAGGCATAGACCAAATATGTGTGAAATGTCAGCTCAATTAGGGTATGTAGGAAGTTATCTATGCTTATGAAAAGCAGGCGAGGGTAGAGACCTCTTCCTAAACCTACAGATGTTACTGCTATTGCAGTAGGAGCATTAATGATAATCTTTGGTTAAGGACATTAAACAACAGCAAAACACTTCTCTGCAAAAAACAATTTCCTAAATTTCATATTGTCTATGAATTCACCTTTATAAGAACTCATTACCATAGCCAGTGGGTTTGGAGAATCCATTTGTTGGAGTTAGTGGGTGTCAAGAGAGGGGAGGCTAGGAACAGTTGGCTTTTTGTAAAAAAAAAAAAAAAAAAAAAAAAGGGGAGAAAAATGGGATGGGGGGTGTGGAGAGGTGGCTCAGTGGTTGGCCTCCTGCCGAGGACCAGAGTTTGGTTCCCAGCACCTGCATCCTGCAGCTCATCCCTGGGGCACGTGCATTCATGTGCACACACCCCCTCCACACATACAATCTACAAGTAAGATTTTAAATATTCTTAATTAAAAGGAGGAAAACCAGAATATGATACTCCTTTGCCACGTGAAATACAACTGCAATCAGCTCAGAAGTGGGAATCCTTCCCACATAGGAAGAGGTTCTTGGCCCCTTTTGGGGCGTCCCAACCTCACAGCCTCTATTTCCCACAGGGCCTAATTTAACACCCCACCTCCACCCCCCACACACACGAGCATCCATAGATGAGATAATAGGGCATCTGATGCAATCGCCCTGGGTATCCAAACCCCCTCTGTGTGTAGATTCCCCCCCCCCCCAATCATCACACATGCACACCATCACCATTTTAAACACGAAGCTCACAGTTGGGCTTGTATAGAAATGACAATAACCAGTGGCGCTTAGGCTTCAGAGCCTGTCACCTCCATGGGCTCCTTCTGAGGAACCACACCTAAAGAAGTTGGACTCTTTTGGGGTCCCCTCTCCCAACTGAATAAACCAGCTCTCCCAAACCTGGACTCAGCCCTGCGTGTACATATATTCCATCCTCAAGTAACCAGTCACTTTGCCTCAGGTCCCAACATCCGTTTCACCTGAAGGATGGGCCCTACAGGTATTCGGTCCAGATGGATGTTGGAAGGTCAGAGGAAACACACAGTGATGTTTCCAGCGTATTTACTGCTTAACACATTGTGCTTTGCTTTCTCTTGATGTGTTTTTATACCAACAAGACACTGGAGGTCTTCATGATAAACTTTAATTTCGCTCTATTTTTATTTGTTTATTTTGAGGCAAGTTATCTCTATGTAGTTCTGGAGCTCACTATATAAACCAGACTACCCTCAAATTCAAAGAACTCTGCCCATTTCTGCCTCTTAAGAGCCATCATGCCTGGCTCTCAGATCTTTACTGCTGTTAGTACACTGGTTATTTGATTGTGGATTCTCAGTGAAGATTACTTTAAGGGATAAGAATTTTAAGAAACAGTAATTTGGGGTTTTAGCAACTAAAACCAATTGCAAGTGTTGTGTTGGTCATCCAGGAATGTTAGGCAGTTGGTGAGGATCCCGGCAGAGGTAGCTCTAGCCAGAGAGAAAAGAATGAAATCCACCAGGTACCTACTATGTGCCAAGATCTATGTACAAAAGCCTTTTACATCCACCCTACTTGTGATCCCGAGGGACAGCAATCCCATCCTGAACGCCCTGGCAGTTTGCGTCAAGACTCCATAGTTCATGATTTAAACTTCTGTATGGAAAGAAGCAAGGCCAATCCCGGGGGATGGAGCTGGGTCTGGGGACTTTATCCCAGGTCCTGAGGTATCAAATACTCCAGTCCCTAAGCAGCCAGCCTTCCAAGGCATGTATGACTCTAGAGGTGCCAATGCCAGGTGCGTACACATTCGCCTTCCAGCATGGGCTCAGCAGCCACAGCGGCCAGGTGAGAGGCAGAACGTCTGCCGGCAAAGCAGGCAGCCCGAGCTGTGTCTTAGGCGATGTTTCCTCCTTAGCAGATGGTATTAGAAGTCCAGTAAGAGGGACAGAAACCTCTGCCACCACAGTGACACCAAGAACAGTAGTGGGATCCAGTGAAGAGAGTATGGGATGGAGCGGGCAATTTTTCTCATGTTAAAAATTTAGGATGTTGGGCCGAGCGGTGGTGGCGCACGCCTTTAATCCCAGCACTTGGGAGGCAGAGGCAGGCGGATCTCTGTGAGTTCGAGGCCAGCCTGGTCTACAGAGCAAGTTCCAGGAAAGGCGCAAAGCTACACAGAGAAACATTGTCTCAAAAAAACTAAAAAAAAGTTAGGATGTTGAAAGAGATGAAAGCTAATGTCCTTCCAACTCTTGTTACTGTGTAGTTTTGTCTTAAGAAGTCCTGATGGTTGGGGATGGAGAGATGGCTCAGCAGTTGAGAGCATTGACTACTCTTCCAAGACTCAGGCTCGGGTCCCAGCACCCACATGGCAGCTCACAACAGTCTGTAACTCCAGCTCCAGAGGATCTGACACCTTCACACAGACATATATGCTGGCAAAACACCAATGTACATAAAATAAAAATCAATAAATTAAAAAAACAACAACAAAGAAGTCCTGATGGTTGATCATGATGGTTAATTCCACTGACTTAGCGTCGGCTGGAAGACGTGCTTCTCTGGGTGTGCCAGTAATTGAAAGGGAGGCTCAACCTGAATGTGGGTGATACCATCCTTGAGGTGCCAGAAAGAATAAAAAGGAGAAAGGAGGCCACACAAGCA
Source organism: Onychomys torridus (assembly GCF_903995425.1). Classification (NCBI taxonomy): domain Eukaryota; kingdom Metazoa; phylum Chordata; class Mammalia; order Rodentia; family Cricetidae; genus Onychomys; species Onychomys torridus. The sequence continues at coordinate 72,009,779 of NC_050448.1, forward strand.
CTTAGTGTATGCTTCCTCGACGCGGGTGTACTGTGACCAGCACTCACTGCCCAGGTACTTACTGTGCTAGCCTCTCCTGCCGCCGTACCTTCCCTGCTATCGTGGACTTTATCCCCTCAAACAGCCCTTCCGTAAGCTGCTTTTATTCAGGATTTTGTGAGGAAAAGTGGCTAATTAGGAGTAAATAGAAGGCATCTGATAACTGAGTAACAAGTGCGTTGAATTTCACTATAGGTAAAAGGTCATGAAAAAAGACATTTGAAAAAAATCCACGAAGGCCTATTTAATATAATTTTCCACAAATGTGGACATATTTCCTATATAAACTGTCCAATACAGTAGTCACGGACTACATTAGGCTATATCAATATTTAAAATAAAAGCAATGTGACTAAGATACTGATTTTTAATATCTAACTTCCTCCTAATTAGTTTACATTTCAGTGGCTCTGTGTGGTCCAGCGACTACCACCATACTGGACAGGACAAACATCGACTTTATTTAAGCCAGGCGACCAGGAACGAAGTAGACGGTAAAGGATGGAGAATGATTTTGGAGTAAAGAATGCAGGCAGGCATGGGTTTGGTTTAGGTAGTTTACAAACAGAGCACAGTTACTGTTTTAGGTCTTCTAAAGAGGACACTCACATTTTGTGATGAAGGCAGGGATAATAGGTTCTTTGCAAACATATAGAACTTTATGCCCTGCGGAGGTCTTTCTTGGGGTGTGGTTTGAGCGTCAGCATAGCTCCGCATTGCAGAAAACAAGTAACGGTTTCTCATTTTACAGACGAGGAAATCTAGACTCGCATATTTGCCTGTGGCCACAGACTTCAAAGAGTGTGAAAGGAATATTTTGCCCCAAGCTCTAGACTTCATTTTTTCTCTAGTTTCCTTCACAGAGAAGGTGACTTCCAAGTCGTCCCCCCCCCCCCCCCCCCCCGGCCCAGCCCTTCTTCGTGGAAATGGCAACACATTATAAAATATGCTTAAATATAAGAGCGGGAAACAAGAGGAAAGGCAAGGGACAGATCACTGAAGGCTGAAGAAATCAAGAATTGTTTTTGTCTCTTGTGAGAGAAGGTGTGAAAAACTAAGTTCTCACTCCGCACTCCGCGCAGCTGTTTGTGGAAAAGCCCAGCATCCCCTGCGTCCTTGGGTCTGGCTGTTGAGCCAGTGACTCCTGTTAGATCACAGAACCAGATTGTGTCCCAAGGCTTCTGACTGTTTCCAAAAGCCACAGTCTCATCAAAAGGAAAAGTCTGTCCCCCACCCCACTGAGCATGCTGCAAAGGTCGTAAACACACGGCTCTGGGGCCACTAGGGGCTGAACTTGAACACCAGACTGGCCACGCTTTGAAGGATTTAGTATGTCCAGAGTCTCAGTTTCCTCCTCTGCAAAAGCAGAGGATCATTTCTCTTCCATTGTAGATGGTCATGGGATGCATTAACGGAGAGACACTGTGTTTGTGAGTGGTAGTTATTAATATTTTACACCATCTAGGCACTGCAGATTCTTGCGGATTCCAAAATAGGACCTGCAGAAACTACTTTCAGACAAGGTAGTATGGAAAAGATCCCCACAAGACAAAGGGCTTTCTTTGGCTTGGATATTGAAGGTGAAAGTGGATGGATGCCCTGCAGGTTCTAAACAGTTGCTGGTAGGATCACTGACTGGGGCAGGTGGGTGGCTTTTTCTTGATGTTTCATCTTCCTGTGCAACGATGTCAAAGCTTTGTGCCCCCTCCCCCCAAATTCTAGCTCTGGAATGCAAGTACTTTTTGCCTAGTTTACCTGAATGTTCCTTAGACCCGGATGCCAAGCCGGGCTCCCTGACACACAGCTCCCTCTTGTTTAGCCATTGATTAGCTATCAAGTACCTGGCATGTGCTATGCTTGATGGGCTTTGTTCTGTTTTTTAGATTAATTTTCATCTTATATTTCTAAGTGTTTCGCTGCATCATGTCTGTCTGTCCATCACATGCACGCATTGCCTGTAGAAGCCAGAAGAGGGTGTGAGATCTCCTTGGGACGGGAACATGGGTACTGGGAATTGAACCTAAGTCCTCTGAAACAGCAGTCAGTGCTCTTAAATGCTGACCTACTACAGATTGTGTAGGGTAAGTTCTGTGACGAATAACAGAAACGGAACTGATGAGGCGGAGTATCCTTGAGTGACAGATGAGGCCTTAGGAAAGGCCTCGGTGGAGAGTGGAGACCTGACTAGGAGGAGCCAGCCCTATGAAGATCTGAGGGCGGAATGCTATGGACATGGAGAGTATGACATGCAAAGGCCCTGAGGCAGAAATGAATGTGGTGCGTTTGAGGGACTGGAAAAGCTTAAGTGACCGAAGTTGGAGCACTGGGGGTTAAGAGAAGAGGTGAGAGCAGAGCTGGACCAGGTTGTGCATCAGGGGTGGGAGTGGGTGGGAGGGGGGGGTGGGGAAGTAGGGGGGTTTATGTTAGGCCACGGGAAGGAGTTTGGATTTTGTTCTAAATGCAGTGAGGGCCATTTGGACATTAAGCAGGAGAACAATGAGATCTACTCTGCCTTTTTAAAAGCTTATTCTTAATCCAGCCACCCTCTGTCCGGACTCGTGCATGCACAAGTGCTGGGCTGGATTCTCCTGAGAGCATCCCCAAGCTGCCAGTTAGCTGCCTGTGCCTCCCCCCCCCCACCTCACCCCACCTCACCCCACCTCACCCCACCCCTCCCCTGGGCAATCTGTTGCGGTATCTCAACAATTGTCTCAACAGTGCGTCCAGAGTTCAGCCTTCGCTCTGTGCAGCCAACACCCCGATGCCGGCCCTTGAATAAAGGGTTGCTTGAGTCATCTCTCCTGCTCAAGAACTTTCGATGGCTCTCCAGCAGCCAGGAAACCAAACTGCAATTCTCTAGCCCTCCACCGAGAAGATCCAAAATCAGTTCGTCCACTTTCCTCTGCATGCATCCTGTAGCGACTTGGCCTTCTTCAGCATGGCTTGTCTGCACTTGAGCAAATTGCAGGCTCGGCACTGACACCTCCCCAGTTCCATCTGTCGGCATCCTATGCTCTGCATTCCCCAGAGTCCAGTGACACCATCTCTCCTGGATACTGTCTCTGCTCTTGCTGATCATATGTGGATCTCCTTTACCTGAACCTATTTAAAGCATTTGTTGTATTGTTGTCTGTGTGCGTGTCTTACTCTCCTCCTAAATCAGTTTATTGAGGACGGGGACAGAATCTTGGTCACTCTTTCTGCCTGTCAGTACCTAGCGGAGCGTGGCATGCAGGAGGTGCTTGATAAACACGTGCTGAATGAACCGCGAACACACGAACGAATAGACAAAGAGATCCTAGGATTCATCTTTGGGCCACTTGGCTCAGTTTGGTGATCTTAGAAAGTTGTGAATAATCATAAAAGGGAATGAGAAGGGCTAACCTTTTAATCTTTGCAATGGGGTTTTCAGAGCTCTGGGGAGACACAAATAAGCATGGAAATCGTTCTCCGTTGTTTTCCATGGAGTGGATGTCAGAAAAGGCCACCTGGGAGTTGCAGAGAATTACACACTGTGCCCACAGTGCCCTAGGACACAGATTCCGGTGTCTGTGGCTCCTGCTACTCATGGTTCTTCGATCCTAATTTGGTGGGTTTATGGGAAGTAATGTAAAACCATTTTCCTCAGCAATTAATTTTGAGTTGAGCAGATCCTTTTCAGGAAAAGAAAAGGATAAAAGTTTCAGCTGATTCCCTGACTCTTCAGTCTTGTATTAGCATCCCTTAAAGACTGAATTAGTGTGTTGGGGTTTCCCTCAATCAATGAAGCTGCGAGGTTCATTTGTCTTAAGTGACTTTGCTTGGGAAGAGAGGTGCCGATGAACTTCACAGAGCAAAGGCTTCTCTTGCCGAAGATGGGTGGGGCATCCCCTCTGGAAGTAACGAGTCTTACTTCCCTCCTTTGTACAAAGACCTTGACTCCATTTCTGAATAAGACAGGAAGTCCATACCCCTGTTGCTATTGAAATCACACATACTTCTAGCACATTATTTAGTTGTAAGCCATCTGTTATTAATTATGTGTGAGAATCATAAAGAACCAATGAAGACTTCCTTGTTATTACTCCTTTTTAATAGCTTAAAATACTCAGCCCAGAAGATCTATGATAGTGTGATGCTTCCTGGGTGTGAGATGTCTTACCTTGGACTCCCATCTAATGCTACATCTCTCTTGCCTACCAACAAGCTTGTTTAAATAGATGATGTTTATTTGCTTATTCATTTTTCCTTCTCTAATTTCATACTGGTGTCTTATTCTGAAATTTGCAGTTCAACCAGCATGACTTAGTGAAGGATGCCTGTTGTGGAATGTTAGTTTAGGATATGTTACATTTGTTTATGCTGAGGAATATTTCTTTAATGATGCAAGGATGTGTTGCATTTTTTTATGTTGCATTTGTTTAACTCTGTAAAGCTGTGTTACTGTGGCTGTCTAAAACAATGATTGGCCTAATAAAGAGCTGAACAGTCAATAGCAAGGCAGGAGAAAGGATAGGCAGGGCTGGCAGACGAGAGAATAAGAAAGAGGGAGGAGCAAGAAAAGGAGAAAGGTTCGAGGCCAGCCTGGTCTACAGAGCGAGTTCCAGGAAAGGCGCAAAGCTACACAGAGAAACCCTGTCTCAGGAAAAAAGAAAGAAAGAAAGAAAGAAAGAAAGAAAGAAAGAAAGAAAGAAAGAAAGAAAGAAAGAAAGAAAAGGAGGAGGAGAGAGGACTCCAGGGGCCAGCCCCCCAGCCACACAACCAGCCACAAATAAGAAGGAAAGAAAAGTATATAGAATAGAGAAAGGTAAAAGCCCAGAGGCAAAACGTAGATGGGATAATTTAAGAAAAGCTGGGTAGGCCTGGAGGCGGTGGCACACCCCTTTAATCCCAGCAGTCAGGAGGCAGAGCCAGGTGGATCTCTGTGAGTTCGAGGCCAGCCTGGGCTACAGAGGAAGATCCAGGACAGGCTCTAAAACTACACAGAGAAACCCTGTCTCAAAAAACTAAAAAACAAAACAAAACAAAGAGAGAGAGAGAGAGAGAGAGAGAGAGAGAGAGAGAGAGAGAGAATGAGAGAGAGAAAAGAAAAGCTGGCCAGAAACAAGCCAAGCTAAGGCCGGGCATTCATAAGTAAGACTAAGTCTCTGTGTGATTTATTTGGGAGCTGGGTGGTAGGCCCCCAAAGAGCCAAAGAGTAAAAAACAAAACAAAAAACCCAGATACCCTTCCTGACTGATTTCTAGAAGGTTCCACTGAGTATGTATGTGAGTATATATTTATTTCCAAGAGTTTAGTAACCAGCTTTCCACCAGGTTCGTCACAGGGTCCTAATTCCTGTCTTTTGTTTGTTTGTTTGTTTGTTTGTTTGGTTGGTTGGTTTTTTGAGACAGGGTCTCACTATGTAGCACAGGCTGTCCTAGATCTCACTCTGTAGACCAGGCTGGCCTTGAACTTACAGAGATCTGTCTGCTTCTGCCTCCCGACTGTTGGGACTAAAGGAGTGTGCCACCACACCTGACCTAATTCCTGGTTTTACAGACCCAACTACAGTTCCATAGCCCAGTAAGTCCCCCTCACCCCCAATAATCTTTTTCAAGAACTGTTTTACTATTTTTATATCTCAGATCAACAGGAAGGTGAGCACTGGGGTCAGAAGTGCTATCAGTGTCCTGAGAGAGTTGTCACGAGCTACGTCAGAAAGGCACACCTGATGCATGCAGGCTTCAAGCAGGCCACAGTGGCATGACAGATAGAAAGCACCGTCGTTCTTTCAAACTGGCTAGAGAATGTGAGGGTGGCAGTGGAATCTGGTGATCCGGTCAGTTAACATACAAGATTCTTCTTATTTCCTAAGCCCATCCTGTTCCATTTAAAAAGCAATGATTTGGTTAAAACTATAAAAGACATGTTTGGGTAGGTCATTAGAAGATGAAAATCAAGGAGGATCTTTGGCTAAACATCACATCACAAAGCTGACACTTAAGCTATTGACAGAATTTTTAGAAAATTCTCATTTAAGAGCACTGTAAAACTGGGGGCTGGAGAGATGGCTCAGTAGTTAAGAGCATTTGTATTCCAGAGGACCTGGGTTTGATTCCCAGGACTACATGGTGGCTCATGAACTGACTGTAACTCCAGTTCTAGGGGATCTGACACCCTCTTCTGGTTTCCATGGAGACCAGGCTCACATATGGTACACACACACATATATATACAGACAAAACACTCATACACATAAAATAAAAATAAACTATATGTATGTCTTGGTTTTTTAAGACAGGGTTTCTCTGTGTAGCCTTGGCTGTCCTGGAACTCACTCTGTAGACCAGGCTGGCCTTAAACTCACAGAGATCTACCTGCCTCTGCCTCCTGAGTGCTGGGATTAAAGATGTACACTACCACCACCCAACTTTGTAAAAATGTTTTTAAAGAACTCCACAAACTTGGAAGAATGGCTATTAAAAGCAAGCAAGCAAAACCCAAACAAATGACTCTCAAAATGTCAAATCTAGGGTCAGTGGTTAAGAGAGCATATGACTCTTACAGAGGGCCTGAATTTGATTCCCAGAACCCACACGAGAGTTACAATCACCTGTAACTCCAGCTCCAGGAGATCAGAAGCCTCTAGCCTCTTTAGGCACCTACACTCAATGTGCATGCACACACAATTAAAAATAAATGAAACATCAATTCTAACAAAATTAATTTCAAAATTGAAAAGAGCAGAAAAAACTTCAATCTAACAAATAAATGACTAAAGTCCAAATTGCCTATATAGTGGCATATGGAGACAGACACAGAGAGAGACAGACAGACAGACAGACAGACACAAACAGGGGGAGACAGAAACAGAGGGGAGGAGAGACAGAGGGAGGAGAGAGAGAGAGAGAGAGAGAGAGAGAGCGCTCACCAGGGAGAGGCTGGAAAAACAAGCACACTCCCCAGCTGCACCAAGGGAAGAATCGGTACCAAAGGAAGTGAGAGGACAGTGCTCTATTCCAGTGAAGCACATCCATCAATGTTGACGCCTCTTTTTACAAGGAATGTAGATAGCAATATTGGCCTATGAGGAACTTCAAGAGCGCCATCCAGAGAGTTATAAGGGGACCCTCACACCCATATCCAAACATGGGAAGGGCCAGGGGATATTAATACGGATGAAACTGACCTTGTGTCTCACAAACAGATCCAGGACCAGAGGACAGATGAAAAAAAAAGGGGCACGGAGCTGCCCAAGTGGCTCTGTCTCTACTGGTCCCTTCACAGACTCTGTAGGCCTCCCTGTTATCATAGGAGTTCAAGCTCAGGAGAGCAGACCCCAGGAACTCAGAATCCTGTCTAGTCCTAGACAGCCCTGGCCGACTCAGGTGTCGCTCAGTCTTCCTCAGAGGAAAGATATATGGGAGCTAGATCCAAAAGGCAATGCTCTTGGTGGAATACTGGGTGTTTTTGTTGCTGTTATATCTCTGAGCTCTGGGAAAATAGTGATTCAGTCAGTGTCATGGGGCTGTGATAAAGAACTGGCCATGGAGACAGATTCAAACACAGCCTGGCTCTGATGTCTGCTCTGATGTCTGACTTTAAACTACTGGACATCTCTGAGTCTCCCTTTCTTCATCCATATACATCACTACTTTACAGTTGTTGGGAGGATTAAATGAAACATCATATTTCATTCATTTTAACATGCATATTTTTCACATTTTAGTAGCTCTGAAATCAACATTTAATATTTAAAATCATACATTTTAATATGGACAGTGTGGACAACATGTAATTTAGTCAGTAGTGGTCTTCTTTCACAAGAGCACACTCGGTAGGTCTTACAAAAAAAAACCTCAGTGGCAGCAGGCATGATGGTACACACCTCTAACCTCAGCACTTGTAAGGCAGAACCAGGTGGATTTCTGTGAGTTCAAGGCCAGCCACAGCTACATAGAAAGACCCTGTCTCAAAAAAAAAGATGGCAATTTATATTCAAAGGAATATGCTACCACTTGTTAAACATACCAACTGGCACCCAAGGAGTGCTCAGTACAATGCTAATTTCACTTTTCTCTTTCCAGAGAACCATCTCACAACCTGTTGAAGGAAAGACAGGTCCTCCAGAACTAATCAGTGAAACTGGCCTGCAGATCCCTAGTATGGAAAATTGATGAGAAAGGTCACATCCATCTATCTTACAAGCATTTCTATTCTGTTCTACATGCATGGACATGTGTGTGTGTATGCACACTTAAATGTACTATGTATATGCTTTCTCATCTCATTTTTCCTATGGTCATGTAAACATTCTGTAATGTTCCAACTGTGCTCGCTCAGTATATTTTGGTACAAATTAAAACTCATTTGTTGAATACAAGCCGAAATGTGTTATCTGGTTTTATTTTGGGAAACAGGCTCTGTCTGCCATCACCAACACTCTACCCCCATTTTCCCGACCAATCACGTACCATAGAATGTCTTTGTCAGGTTTAATATCCTTCAGGTCTGACTTTTCTCTCCTGTGCTCAATTCATGATGCTTCACTTTGCCACAGGAGCATATAATAAACTGGATGCTGCAAGGATGCATCTGTAGGGAAGATTATTTTTTTTTCTCGACCTGGCTGGCCCTGAACATAATCATCAGAGAGGCTTTTTTGTAGCCAATCACTGTGTTGTAAGTAGAGATTTTTTCCCCATGTAAGAACATACCCAATCCCTTATAAAATGTTATCAAGTGTTGTCTCACTGTTATTTTGTATTGGTGAGTTACCTAGGTTAATTACATATTACACAGAATCCACTACTTAATATCTGCTTTACATTAGTTAGCTATCTAAAAATATATGTGAACCAATCTCGCAGCAACATGAGCAATCCATTTGCTGGCTCTTTCTGCACAGCAGCATGAAGCTTGGGATCACTACCAGACGGTATGTAGTGGCTAAATTGAGTTTGGGTTTGGCCCATTAGCTAGTAGGTTAGTCAGTGTTCAGCAAGGGCCCAATATATAGCCATCATTTTACTAGGTTCTGGGAATTACTACAGGGATGAAAGTTAGACCTTCAAGGAATTCAGCTTCCAGGGTAGATACATGAGACAGAAGCCATACCGAGCAGAGACACTCTCAAGTGATGACACATGACTGATTCATCTGTAGCCTCCAATGCCTCTTTCAATGGATAGACATCGAAGTCCCGAGGCATGCCGAGCCACCTCTGCTAGTAATAGGCTACCCTGGGACACCTGTGCGGCAGGAGCTGTCTGCTCACCAAAGTCCATGTTTACAGACTATTTGCACTGGTTCTTTGCATTATTATAGCTATATGGTTTAATTAAATGTATTTGAAATAATGAAATATAGGTGCAAAAAAGAAAGCATGTCTTCAACTCTAAGCATGAGTCAGGCATTTAGAGTGAGTTGCTAAAGGGCTAGCATGGTGGAAGAGTGGTTAAGAGGGCATACTACTCTACAGAGGACCAGAGTTCAGTTCCCAGCACCCAAGTCACATGATTCACAACAGCCTGAAACTCCAGTTCCAGGGGATCTGATGCCTCTGGTCTCCTGGGACACCTGTACTGATGTGCACAACCCCCTCCCAACATATCTCTCTCTCTCTCTCTCTCTCTCTCTCTCTCTCTCTCTCTCTCTCACATACACACACACACACACACACACACACACACACACACACACAAAATTAAAAATAAATGGTGTGCTGTTAGTAGTGTGGGAAAGCCAGCTGTAAAACATCATTACATCTGGAAAAACTTGATTGCTTCTCAAATGTCTTTTAGATATTACTCCACTTTGAAGACAACAAGAAAGAAAGAAAAAAGATTGAGAAAACAATTCTTGTGACTTACACGAGGATTAAGAATTAGGGTTGGCCTACATCAAAACCCCAAGTGACGTTTTAAGTTAAAATAAAGACTTAAGGAATGGTTCCATTGTCTTGTATGACTCCAGGTTTAACTAACTTGTGTAAGTAAATCACTAACTATTATTTGAATTGGGTTTAGGAACTTCTACACTGCTGTGGATTATGCTCATTGTTAGTAAAAAACTGATGGCTGATAGCAGGGCAAGAAGAGACTGGGTGAGACAGCCTGACACAGAGAGAATGATGGGAGGAAGAAAGGGCAGAGTCAGGAGAGTCGGGAGAGATGTTAGCCAGCTGCCTAGCAAGCAGGACATGTAGAAAATGAGGCAACCATCCATTAGCCATGTGGCAAAGTATAGATAGAAATATGGGTTAATTTAAGTGTAAGAGTTAGCTAGTAACAAGCCTGAGCTATTGGCTGAGCATTTATAATTAATATAAGTCTCTGTGTATTTATATAAAAGTGGCTGAAGAACAAGAACGCTTCTGTCTACACTTAGTAACACAATGTGTTAAGAACTACAACTAGGGGTGCCTAGGCAGACATGCTGGTCTTTTAGGGAGGAGAAGGCTCAGGGCTTGAGGGGAAGGTGAGTCCTGCACTGGGCACTGAGGAACAAAGTAGGAGAGTCAAGGAAACTATGAAACTATGACTTCAGCAGGGAAGTCAGAGTCACATAACCCCATGTGCTAAACTGTAAGTCAACCCAGAGGCCAGCAGCATAGGTGTCCTCTTTATTCTGTAACTTCTCTCCATTCTAAAGCAAGTCACCTAGACCTCAGTGTCTGTATTTGAAAGATGAGGAGAATAATGCTTCCTGCCTTGGGTTGTTGGGAAGATTATGTGAGATGATCTCAAAATAAAAGGAAAACATGGGTTGGGGATTTAGCTCAGTGGTAGAGTACTTGCCTAGCAAGCACAAGGCCCTGGGTTCGGTCCTCAGCTCTGGCAAAAAAAATAAATAAATAAAAAATAAAATAATGATAATAATAATAATAATAATAATAATAAAAACATATGCAAAATTCTCTCCAGGTTCCTCAGGGTCCAGAGAATAGGAGTTTGGAGGATGCTTCTGAAGATGAAGGGTATTTTTCACCCATCTTCTGAAATCTCCTTCCAAGGGCATAAGAAGCAGGATATTGAGTGAATGGGGCTATGAAGTGTAAGACCTAGGAGCTAGGAACTATGCCAGCTCCTGAGACTGGCACACTGAATTAGAAGCTGGCACAGCCCTCCTCAACACAGAGTGGTGTAGCTCACCAGCATTTCCAACCAGCTCATTTAGTTCTTCCAACAAGCCTCAGCATTGGGACAGATGTTAAGCACATCACTCAAGGTTGTGCAGATGATGGGCAGAGAGCAGGGATCAGAATTCAGGCTTCCTGTTGGTATAGTGCACGGGTAGCCTGCTACCCCAGGCTGTCTTTCTCAGGGCTGTCTACTTCACAGCCCCTGGGCTGTTGGGCCTTCCATTTGTTCATTTGCTAAGACTGTGCTAGTACAGGATGCTACTGTTAATGTCTAAAATGAAGGTTGGAGATAATCGGGGATTTCAATTATCCTGCCTATCTCTGACCTCCATTACCAAGGATAATCAGAAGCCAGCTCTAGCAATTTTCTGAAACTTTCATTAATTTTAAATAAATTTATACAATGCCCCCCCCCTTTACCCAAATTACAATGTCCTTGTCTTTTCCGTTTCTCAACGCAGGAGACTCCCTGGCACGTCTTGTAGATTGCCTGTTGTTTTTCTCTGGGTCCTCTGTAATTCTGCTTTGTTTTCTTTGAAATGAAAGGACCCAATGCTGAATTCTGATTCTAAGGTGAAGTCATAACATCAGTGTATATCATTAAAATGTTTTATTGTAATTACAGAAATAGTCAATGCCAAATTATGTGCACTATATTATTTTCTGCATTCTTCTTTATTCCATTCTCAAAGTTAATACGGCCTATTATATCTCATTCATTCTTCTGACTGCCGCTGCACAGCGAGCAGATGTCTCCATTGAGCAATCCACAATGAATCTGAGATCTTTTTCCTGAGCACTTACAAGCAGAGTAATTCAGAGCCCATCAGCGAGTGTGAGCTGCTCCAATTGTCCCTTCCGGTGCACATTAGCTTGAACTTGTCTACATCAAATTTCAAAGAATCATGGATATTAAAGATGGAAGGGGCCAGTTAGTTTATCAAGCCTTCCCACTCTGCCTGCAAAAGCAAGCAAAGGAAGCAATTTCACCAAGTCATACTGTTTTACTGATGCTTATTAATCACTACAATGAATGGTTATAGCATGTTCTCTCTTTTATCCTAAAATCATTGACTCTTTTTGTTTGTTTCTTTGTAACTGGGGTCTCACTCTGTAGCCCAGGATGGCCTGGTACTTGTTACGTATCCCAGGTTGGCTTCAAAATCATGGTAACTTCCGTGCCTTAGCCTCCAAGTGCTGGTAATAGAGGCACGAGCTACTATGCCTCACTGAAAATACTCCTTCCCCTAAAAGAGAATTGAAGCCCAGACATCTGGTTTACAGCGCCCAAACCAAGCCCACAAAGGCAAAAAATTCAATTTGCTTGAGCTCAGTAAGCAATTTTGAGCATCATTTGCTAGTCAGGGCTATCCTTTAATGGTCTGTGGGATACACAGAACAGACCCTAAAATCCTTCTGTGTTTTCTATTGTTGCAATAAACACCATGACCAAAAAGTAACTTGGGGAAGAAAGGGCTTATTTATCATCCATTTCCCAGGTCATAGTCCATCACTGAGGGTTGAACCTGGAGATAGGAACTGAGTCGGAAGCCATGGAGAAACGCTGCTTAATGGCTTGCTCCCTGTGACTTGAGCAGTTTGCTTTCTTATGCAACCCATGACCACCTGCCCAGGAATGGCATTGCCCATAGTGTCTTCCTGCATCAATCATTAATCAAGAAAAAGCTCCACAGGCTTGTCTACAGACAACTCAATGGAGGCATTTTCTCAGTTGAGTTTCCTTCTTCCTGGAGCCGTGTCAACTTGACAAAAACTAACCAGCACACCAGCCCCTTCTATGCTGTCCCTGAGTGACCTGCAGTAGTAAAGACATGAAGATATTATGGTCACTCGAAAGCGAATAGAAGATGTCATGGATGTGCTGGTACCACAACTCCTCTATGTCTAGGAATAGAGGAAAACGGTGTTTGAGTTGGGTCTTTGGAAGAAAGAAAGAGCATAATGTTCATCAGCAAAAGTTCAGGGAGAGGAGACTCGAACAGAGGACCCTCCAACCCAATCAGGAGCTCTCCCTTGAATTTCTTTCTTATAGTACAAGGCTGAATATGCCAGTGAACTGAGACTAGATGCAGCAGATGTCTATATGGCAGCTGCTTTGAACTAGATTAGGATGTAGCAACTCAATTCAATCAACAACCCAAAACAATCAGAACATCCACAACATACTTGGCAACCACAAGTATACTTAAAGAGACAACACAGAATAACTTAAATTAGTATTATCTTTTTAAAAAATCCAGAAAACCTGGGGTTAAAAATGATGAAAACTGAGAATTTCTAACTACAGACTAAAATCTCTAATCAAAGAACAGATCATTAGGGGCTTGGAGCAATGGCTCAATGGTTAAGAGCACTTGCTCTTGAAGAAGAACCCAGTTTGATTCCCGGCACCAACATGGCAGCTCACAAACACCCATAGTTCCAGTTTCAGAGAATCCAACACTTTCTTCTGACCTCCAAGGGAACCAGGCAGACATACAGCACATAGACATGCATGCAAGCACAACACTCACAAATAAACCTTAAAAGAAAAAGAGGAGGAGGAGAAGAAGAAAAAGAGGGGTGAGGAAGAGGAGGGAGAGGAGGAGGAGGAGAAGGAGAAAGAGAAGGAGGAGATAAATGATTTGCCAGATTTCTCCAGGACTTCCTTAGTGCCATGGAGAACAGGTTGACACACCATTTGGGCCCTGGGCAGCTGTCACACAGCTTTGGAGTCCCAAACTTGACAGCAAAGAATGGAAAATTCCATTTTCTGACCCCACTAATAGGTGACTGCATAAGTGCAGACCAGGGAAATACCACTACAGTCATATGATTATTAAGAGTAGATACTTCTCCATTTTCCCTCAAAGAACCTACTCTCTGAAAACACCACTTGCATATTATGTGCTTACTGTATTGTGATGTAAAGTTAGCCATTTGATACTATCTTTAGAAAGTCACTAGTGTGAAGAAGAAGGAAATTATAGGAGCTTCTGGTACCTCCACAGTTGTCCCTAAAGGACAATTGCAAATGTGATCTCTTGCATGAAGCCTTCCCCAGTTCCTCTCCCACGTTCATCACTGCCAAATTAATCTTTCTCTCCCCTGACTGCTGCAGCTCTTTGATCCATTGCTATATGGTTTATAATTAGTTGTGTGATTATCTGTCTCCCTTCACCAGGATGAAAGTACCTAGAGGGTGGGGAATCGAGCCCCACTTGTCTTGAATTCCTCACAATGTCACACTCATTTTTTTTTTTTATTGCCTGGTACAATAGATATCCTTCACATGTTTGTTAAATCATTTCTTCAGATCTTAGAGACCTTATTTTTGACATATTTAAATTATTTTTAAAAATAGTCTGTACCCATTCCAAAAGCCGTCCTTGTCTTTGTATCACTCAGGCGCACACTCAGGTTGTGCCTACCACAGTCTAGCATCCAGCCAGCAGACATCTCTGGGAGTGAATTGAACTAGCACTCTTAATAAGGCCTGAACCTTGACTCAGTTATACATAACTTTGGAAACTTCTGGAGTCAGAGTGCCTGGGTTTAAATAGATATACACTGAAGCTGTGACTATCATTTACCTAGTTTTAGGACCTTGGACACGTTACAGTCCAGGACCCCAGCATCCTCAACTACGAGATGATTAGTCCATTTGGCACATGATGAATATTCAATTTGCATATCTTTCACTCTTGGAGCTTTTGTTGACACTATATTTTTGTGAGTTGGGGATGAGGTGCCAGGGGTCAAAGTTAGGGCTTTGTATATGCTAGACAAACGCTCTGTCACTAGGCTACATTCCCAGCAACATTGTTATTGTTTTATCATTCATAAAGAGAAGCATAAGTCCCTCAGGATTGCTCTAAGGAATCAATGATGTAACAAGTGAAATTTTACTCAGCATATTATCTCATCAAGGTTTCCTTCCTTTCTGGGTATTAGAGTAATTGCTACAATCAAATGCGAACCTATTAATGCCAGGTAATATATTACTCACTTTAAATATATGGTGCCATCTAATTTAATTCAGATTACAAGGTACTGGGATCATTATTATTGTCCCTATTTGACAAGGGAATAAAGAGAGTTGGAGAGAGAATAAACAGTCCAAGGTCATATGAGCAGTCCAGTTCCGGTTGTTCAGAACTTCAGATCAAGAAGGCTGAAGGTAAGGACTAGGGAAGGGTAGGAAAAAACACGCAGGAAGAAAGTCCAGGCCCAAACTCCCTCTGGAGTTTAATATTTCTCTTTGTTTCCCTGGTCTTCAATTCCAGGGTTCTGCTTACTTTGTGAACTAGCCTCTGGGATCCATGTCAACATATGTTCATGCTCACTACTCACCTACTCATGTTGTTTAACAAGCATACAACACGATATCATTCATCTAAGCGCTAGCTAGCTCTAACTCACTTCTGTCTCCCAGTTTCTTCCTTGGTTATGAATTTGCTATTCGTCCCATGACCTTCTTATCACAGTTATACTAATTATCACTGATGAAACATTTTAATTTTTAATAACCTGGTTATTCTTAACTTAGACTCTCATAATGGACTTATATGTCAAATACGCTGTTGCCTGCTACACGGGAAGGAAGGGAGCCCTTCCGTAGATTCTACCAAAAGGCCTCCTTGCTTACCTCAAACGGAAACAGCGTTGCTTCCCCCTCCTCTATACACTGTGAGAACTTCGAACCCTGAACAACTACTAGCACAGCTCCACCAAGGGTTATAAGAGAGCCAAGAAAAGATGAAAGAGACTAACTGGATTCTCAGGAATGTGCACTGGGCAAAAAGAACTCGGAGGGAATAAAGCAGCCATAAGGAAAAGTACAAGGGAAGACTGAACCGAGACACCACGGAGGGGGCTAGCAGAAGCTGCGCATGGGAGTGTAGGTCAGTCTAACAAGCAACAGTCAGGTGTCAGCAAAAAGTTACAAAATCAGAAGATGCCCCTGTAATAAAGCCAAAAGGCTAACGCCACAGGGGGCCAAAGGAGACAGAAAAGTGACAGGGGCACTGGGAATGGCGGGTGGCTGTCCCTGGAGCTGGCACCATCCTGGAAAGGCATCACTTCTGACTCCCCCCTGTCTGTGAGCATCCTCACCATGAATGCCCTTTTGCTTGAGGAAACTTGAATGAGTCAGTTCTTTGCAGCTAAAAGCCCCTGTCCAGAGGGTTCTGCACTTACATCCACGTTTAGAAAATTAAAGCATACAATTACTTCTTCATTATGATGGTCCAGGTATCTGGAAGCCAGGTATTCACCTTATTTTTTTTTTCTGATTGTCCAGCCTTTCTTGGAAAACATCTCTTCTTTAGCTACTGCCTAAATGTCAATAAATGATCCTACAAAGAGTTAGGCAGGCAAAGGTAACCAACACATTGAACGTTTGTGATTCTTTGATGACAATAAAGAATAAACTCTTAGTAGAAATTATAAGGCTCAAGAATGAGAAACTTGAGAAACAGTCTGGCATAAGACAAAGAAAGATTTGTGGGCATTCCCAATGCTTCAGGACGAATGAGCAATTCAATCTTTGCAACATTCTTTTATAAAAGAATGGATACCACATAAAACGTTTCCCTTTTTAATGTGGTATACACAAGACTGCATGGTTTTATATCTTTTTTATTTGTTTAAATTATTATTAAATTATTTTCCTTTGAGACAGGGTGTCACTATGCAGTCCTAGCTGGTCTTGAACTCACAGAGATCCATCTGCTCTGCCTCTCCAGTACTGGGATTGAAGGCGTGCGCCACCACACTGAGCTAGTTATTAATAAGCGATTCTCTTTTCCTTCCTCGTGTGAATGTGTATATATATGCACCTGTGTGGGAGGGTGTACTCCCCCATGTATATGCATGTAGCGGCTAGAAGTGGATGTCAGGGGTCTTCCTTTATCACTCCCCACCTAGTTTTTGAGGCAGGGTCTCACACAGAACCTGAAAATGAACCTGGAGTTTGCTGGGCCAGCGAATCTATGAGCTCTACCTGTCTCCACACACCCCACCCCTCCCACCCACACCGCAGCCCAGTGCTGGAGTCACAGACACACGTCACAATGTCTGGCTTTTCACTTGGGGGCTGGGGATCTGAACTTGGGTCCTTTGCTTCTCAGGCTTTCACAGCAAGCACTTTACCTATGGATGCATCTCCTCGGTGCCTTAGTAAGCTGTTTCCAACGCAAATTGTTCATTCAACAGCAGCATTGATTTGCTGCCTCTTCTGTTCCGCCCTGCCCTGGGCTTTACAGTGCAGGAACTGAACATAGTCCCAGCTCTTGAGGATACAACAGACTAAAGGAGCAGGCAGGTGAATCCAGTTCAGGGCTGCCTGAGTACATGCCCACCCACCGTAGGCAGTACAGACAGGAGGCAGTAGCTTGGGTCTAGGAACTTTGCTAGAAGAAATGTCAGGATAAGTCCTGATGATGATTCAGGAGCTAGTTTGCCAAAGATAAAGCAGAAGACAGTCCAGGCAGAGAGATCCTGGGCCCTGACATGTGAGTTCAAGTCCTGAGTCTTTAGACACTTGAGTACATCGTATACAGAGAAACCACCAAACAGCCATTGTGAGAGCAAGCAAGCTCACCATTCATTCAGCTTGTCCTGTGTCCACAGATCCCCGGTAACACCTCTCTCCTAACTGCACAAGCCAACACCCATGACAAAGTCGAGCTTACCTAGACAGCCTGTCAGCTACCTCAGGGGACATAGCATTCCTTCTTAGCTGGTGATGACATGGCTTCTTCCAAATGCCGTTCGTGGCAGTTTGGTTTTTTTTTTTTGTTTTTTTTTTTTTTTCAGGAAAAAGAGTGATTATGTTTTTTTCCTGTGGAACTATAAAAGCTTCCCAAAGCTTTAAACTCCAAGGTATTTTTAATTATCAAGTGAGTAACATAAAAACACTTGGTAACTGCTTGGTTCATCAGAAAGAGGCTGAGCAACAGTGATACATAGTGCTTTCTGTTTGTTACCATATTAGCATCCATCAACAGCTAAACATTCTACACATGTCTACAGAGCACCATCAGGCTGCCTAGAACGCTTGCTGATAGATCCATCCCAGCTTCCTTATCTCTGAAGTCACTAATACATTTCTGTTATTATGTATGTTTTTATGTTTTAGGATGATTATGAAATAAACAAGAGACCCAATGTTACGAATTTTAAACAACGTAGAATAAAAGAGTAAGTAAAACATAATTATACATGGTCTTCAAAACCCCCTTTCTGAGCTAGAAAGTAATTATAGCTTATACACTAATTTTTTTTTTCAGATTAAAAAAAATTAAGACCAATTAAAAGAGTCGTCGGTTTACTAACTGTCAACGCAGGCTTGAAACAGGCTCCTCTGCTACAAGCAAGATGATATTCCTAAAGCATGGCAGGAGAATTTACTCTGGGGTTCTAAAAATTGCATTAAAAGCTAACATGTAAAAATTTCAAATGCTATCTTTCAAAGGTTTATCCAACTCTAAATGAATAGTACTTGGAAGGACCCACAGAGGTGACATGATGAATGGAAACATCATTTGTTCTCCAGCCTTTCTGTCTGGGTCTCGGTCAGCATGCAGTCTGTTACTCATACCCTAAGCTAGGTCTCTAGTCTATGCAGGCACACACATAACGTACCTGTAACTTAGCTGCAAGTACCCCAAAAGACCTTTCGTGAGTTGCATTATGATAAAGGCTGTCCATAGGCCTGCCCAAGAGCAGAGCGTGAAATGCATGGCATGGATCACCAGCACTACAGTTGCTTAAACTGGTCCTTTGCATCCTCCAAACAACATGTGAACACAATACAAAATGGAACACCGCGGTTACCCCAAGAAAGCGTGTGAGGAGAACAGTGAAGCTAAGAGATGTATCCAGTGCCCGTCCATTTTAAATTCATACTTATTATACAGGAAGACGAGCATTCAAAACAGCTTATTCTTTTGAAAATGGTTCTTCAGTCTCCTGCACATGTGCCTGCATGCTGACTGGCAAATTCTCTTGCAATCCATAAATTAAAATCCCACTCTTTCCTAACGTGCTTTCACTTCAAAATGTCAATACTGTTCGTATGTATGTACATATGTGTATGGATTTGTCCTATATACCCACAAAGCCCACTGTATTTCTTATTTGGCAACATTAGCTCTTGAATTGGGCGTCACATTAGCCTCTTCACAGAATCAGAAAAACAACTGGCTAGCAAAGCTGAAAGGAACCTGAAGGATGACTTATTCCAAATCCTTCACTCCAACAGGGATCCAGAACTGGAGAATGGGGATTCCATCAAAACAAAGCCAAAAGCTGGTGCAATGTCCTTTACAGAAAACATGTCACTGTTAAGTCAGAACTGGAAATCCCTTCCTCTGATCAATGATCTAAAACTGACTTTTAAAAATCTCTAGAATTTTGTTTTGTTTAAAGAAAAAAAAAAATAAAGGCAGGGAGTGGGATGCTCAAATTAAGGCTACTTCTGCCCTGTCAGCACAGAGCCTTTGATCTGAACAGTGTGGTCCTCTGTTTCTCATCTCCTGAAGAGATGGTCTAACACGGTGGTTCTCAACCTTCCTACGTTTCAATCCTTTAACACACTTCCTTCTGCTGTGGTGACCCCCAACCGTAAAGCTATTTCCATTGCTGCTTCACAGCTGTAATGCTGCTACTGTTATGAATCAAAATGTAAATATCCGTGTTTTCCAACCATCTTAGACGACCCCTGCGAAAGGTTCATTCGAACCCCCAAAGGGGTCACGACTCACAGTTGAGAAGCGCTGGCCTAACAGGGCCATTTCATTGGCTAGGCACCTCACCCTGGGTTGCCCTGTGAGTCCTTAGATGAGTCAAGAACCTTACTTAACTAGAACCCAATGTTAACAATAGTACTTAACTCTAAGGGCTGCTAATGGAGAGGACTAAGCAATGGTCTTAGTGTGCATTAAGATGCCAAAGCTTAAAAGAAATGAAAGTTGCCACTTCATATCTTGTATCATACCTCTTGTGGGGAGAAAAACCACACATTTCCTTCTATGAAACTACATGCAAAAACAACATTTGTGACTAGGGAGTTTAGAGAATGCTCTGCGCCCAGTGTGGGTTTGCCTGTTGTGGAACTAGAGGTGCGTACTCAAGTATCCACACACGGGACCTTTTAAAATGTCCCAACAGCCCTCACTTTTATTCTCCCGGACTTAAGGACGACCTGTATCCCTGCTCTCTGGCTTCCTGTTAAATCTTTCCTCCACCTAGGGCCTGTTTTATTTCATCCTTCAACTCCCTCCTGCCTTTGGGTGACTCTATCCAATGCCACCTCAAGCTGCCTCCCCTACAGGTACCACCACAGTGAGCGACACATCAAGGGGGAGTATGTCCGGAAATGATCAAAGACATCGACTCAAGAGCATCCTGCTGCAGAGAGAAGGCCTACGCCACAGGTTCCAAAGGCAGACATGACGAGCTCCTGACTTAGGTTGCTGCTTCGACGTGGGCTAGAGCACGTCACTGCGTGACAATGCTGTGTGCATTCAAGACTCTCATTTCGCCCGTGGTGTGACTTAACCACGCGATGTGCGGGGGTTCCCGGAGCGTAGGCACCAACCCTGTGATTTAGGTGTGTGGGGGCATGTCTGTCTTCTTTTTAAACCATTAAGTGAATCTTTAAAAAGCAGGAGAAGATTGACAGCGCCAAAGGCAACACTCCCCTGAGTACTAGAGAGAGGCACGGCGGAGAAGACGTGCCGTGGTAGGAGCGCGAAGTTCCTCCTTGGAAGAGACTGGCGTCGCGGGTGTGTGTTCTCTCCAAGGCAGACTCCAACAAGGAATTGCGGGGTACTTCTCAAATCACCAAATCAGTAAGAGTTTAATCACCTGACCCAAAATGGGATTGGCTCAACTAGTTTTTGATAATATGTTGCCTTACAGTTAGAAAGCTCTACTGGGGGAGGGGCTGGGGTGGGGGTGAAAAAGACCATTTGATTGCCATATTGTCTTTGGAATTCCAAAACGACAGTGATGATGGTGGCGTTTCCTGCAGCTAAATCTTTTTTAGTAGCAGCCCAGGAGTACCATGGAAGAAGTCAAGGGGGACAAGGGCCTCGCTAACTCCAGTCCTCCAGAAGCTGCTGGGGTACAACAGCCAATGTGAATTACCCGGATAATGACTGTTATATGGGCCGGCTCACAACAAGTGTGAAGTTATTTACTAGTACGAATGTAAGGGTTAGCAGATGTTACGTGTGTCTCTGCTGTACTGGGTGTCTGGGGTGTGGGGTCGGGGCTGGGGAGCCTTTCCTTCAGTCATTAGAATCCTTGGGCTCTGAGACTGGGATGGGACCTCAACCATGAAGACAGAATGACGGTTTGTATTTGGTTGTAGAGTTGAGGCTGGAAACTTACACAGTTTTATGACACACTGTAATGGCCACATGGTGGTTTGTGTGACTCTGTGGTTTCTGTGGACCATATTAATAAGACTGGACCCTGCCTGAAGATGGGCACCTTGCTTTTCCTTCATCCGCAATACGGCGCCTGATGCAAATCAAGGGCGTAATGGATGTCTCCTGAGTTTGTGTCCTCTTGTGACATGAACCTGGCACAGGGCGCTGCTTGAACCCAGAGCATTGAGTGGCACTGGAAAAGACGTCTACTCATGAGTGTGCAAGATCGAGTGTGGAGATGAGGTTGGAGTGGATGGCACGTCACCCTTCATGGGGCTTGGGACCCTGTGGTTCGGTCACCCTCACCGAGCATCCTCATCTAAAATATGACAAGTAACCCTTCTTCCCCTCCCAGTTCTGAAATGCTAACATTTGAAAAAGATGTCTGGACCCAGAAGCTTGCCAGAGACAAATCATAGCAAGCGCTTTTCAGCCTTCACAGCAGATGACGATTAAGTCTTAAGATGTAAAACATTAAAATAGAATGAAGAAGTTCTGGGACCTTCGTGCCAGATGGAGGCCCCCAATGCCTTTCTCTCCTTCTTCTCCCACACCCAGCAACTACGTTTCCAGGCCTCTATGGGAAGAACATAAATACTCTTAGCCAGGGGTGGCTCCTTGCTTCCATCTCGGGCTATCACAGTCTGTCTGAGAAACAGTTGCGTTAGAATGGAAGGGGTCATAGTCGCCCAGGCTTCTATAGATTTTTTTTTCTGACAAATAGTAAGACAGAGTCACAAAAAAAACCTAAAACCAGGTAAGCCAACCCCCGCCCCCCGCTGAGAATTTCAAGAGGGCTATAGCAAAGAGCCTTGATACCATCACTGTGCAAAGGAAACCACAATTGAAAAACATAAGCAGACATTTTTTTTCTTTCAAACAAACATGTGAAGGATGGATATTAGGTACCGATCTCAGTCCTCCCAGTTCTCCAGACGCCACTTTAAAAAGCAAAAGGTTTTAGCCACCAAACCACCAGAGAATAAGCAGCCATCACATTCTGACCCTTCCACGCTGATATTTATTTTCTGATAAATGGCAATTGTAAATAAATCTCATTTAATCTCTAAAAGCCACAATAAAAATCTTTAACCTCCAAGGTAGTTTACAAATGAGCACGCACACCCTGCCAGCGCCAGAAAACACAAGGTCTTGAATAAAGGGTTTTAACAAGAGGCACGTTTTCCCTCTGTGAATCTTATATTGACCTTTAAATATATATATATATATGTACGAAGGAGGAGGAGAGGGGAAAGCCAGCCCCTCCCACCCTATTCTCTGTACAAATCGGCCAATAAATCTAGGGAAAAGACACAGCAAGGAGGGAAGCCAACAGGTGGAAGGGGTTTTTGTTCCATTAGAAATGGTCAGACACTTGATCTGGGCTCGCGGGTCTGTTTGTCTCAGGGTGTCTTTAACGACGGTTTTATCATCATGACGCTGATAATCAGGAATAATGGTCACACTTCCACTTTGTGATTCCACAGCATGGCCAGCCTGAAGATTTCGCCACACAGTTACATGGAGTGGGCTGCTCTGTTTGGCTTCACCCTAGGGAGGCGTGCAGCATCCCCAGCCAGCTCTCCCGCTTTCACAGATGGGGTAAACTGAGGGCCGAGGCACCCAACAACTCCTTTACAGTGACTCGGAGCAGAGAATTCCCTGAAACTAGAAAAGTTTGTGGATGTCTCGGGGCAGTCCTCTCGCTCACCCTTCTGGCCGGCCATGCCGCTCTCTTCCTCCGAGTCTGGGCTGGGTGATAAGGACTGGGGTACCTCCCCTTCGCTACAAGGCACTCCAGGGCAGTGTGTGGGGAGGTCCACACACACACCCAGACCCACAGGCATACTCGCACACACAAAGCGCCATGCAATCTCTGCAGTCACTCAGCACAGCTCCAGCCAGCCTCGCTCAGCCTGCGAATGCACAGCGCAGAGCTTGCAAGGCCTCCTTGGGCTCAGGGCTGGGGCTTCTCTGAAACAGGGTTCTGCCCTTCTCTTCCTCTCTTCCAGGCTTCTCTCCTTCTCTCTTTTTTCCCTCCCACCCTCCACCCTCCCATCCTCCTCCCACCCCTCTCCTTCCACCCCTCCCCCCCAACCAGCCCAGAGGCACTGATCGTGTTACTGGGGTTCCCTGGAAAGAGGGGCCATCCCCAGCCCTAAGCAAAGACTTCAGGGGCACAGAAGCAGCTCCAATCTCAGGACCCAAGCGCTCCTCCTGAGCAGCGCAGGAATGAGACCCCCACTTCCAGGCACAGGCGAGCGAGCTTGCCACCGAAGAAGGAATCCTTAGAGAAGCTTACCTTTTTCAGGAGCAGAGATTCTGGAGAATCATTGCAGAAACTGGAGCGAAGTGGATGAAGACAAAAAAGACCCTTTTCCAGCAATCCCTGGCCTCCTGGTATCAAGACACCAGGACACCATCAAAGCAACTTAGGGGGAAGACTTTAGGGGCCTATTGTCTGCTCTGGTCTGATCTGTTTTTCTTCTGTCTCCCCCCTTGCTGCGGTGACACTTGGTACGGCCCAGGCATTCATGCCAAGTAGCTTTCACACATGGAAGCTTGTCTCAAGCAATTGCTGACAAGCCACAAACAAGACATTTCTCCCTCCCTTCTCGGCACCCCCCCCCCACTCCTCCCCCTCCACCTTTTCCTCCTTCCCTCTCGTCTCCCCTCCTCCTTTCTTCTGAATGCAAACTAAAACTCTCCAGTGCCAGGCAGGCTCGCAGGCTTGGCCTAGCTGAGCACGTAGACACACACACACACACACACACACACACACACACACACACACACACTCGCTCGCTCACTCACACGCCAGCCAGCAGCTCGGCTAGTTGCTGCTGCACTGGTGGGGAGTTAAGAGACAGGAAAAAGCCCAGGCTGAGTTGGGGGCAGGGAGAGAAAGAGGAGGAGTAAGACCCCACGGGGCTGCCTCCCGTGCCCTAGCAAAATGGCAGTAGAGAGGTGAGCCTGTGGAAAGGCAGCAGTGGCCACACATGTGTGCACACAGACAGACTCAGGCCATCTGAGCTCAGCAAGAGCTCAGTAAACCACCCGGCAAGGGGAAAGGCCAAGGCCCGTGGGCTTGGAGTTGGGGGAGACACGGTGGGTGGACCCGGGTAGGTGTTTCTTTTTGGATTTTTTTTTTTTTTCTTTCTGGTTCTTCCCTATTATTCCCGAAGGATCTAGTTGTCTCTCACTATGTAACAGAGTGTAGATCCAAGTCACTGATTAAAATAAAACCATGAAATGTGGAAATGTGGTAGTAAACTTGACTGTAGGTTCAACTTGTACCCAGAATATATATTTTGTTTAAGCTAAGCCCCTGCCCCCAACCCAGACCCTCGAGAGCAGCAGCAAGGAGCATAAGTAGTGTAAACTCTGGGAGCTGGGAAGTGTGATGCTGAAGTTAGTGCCAGGCTGCTGGAATTTATGGAAGGTGGGCATGAGCTGGAGGGAGATGGGGGGGGGGGTCTGGGTGAGCTGTTTTCTAGGAATGAAGGGGACCCAGGAAGGATAATGAACTGGGCTAGAAGGAAGTAGGAATGTGATTGGTGTGGAGGCAAGAGGAGGGAGGGAGGGAGGGAGGGAGGGAGGGAGGAAGAGTGAGAGAGAGAGAGAGACTAAGACTGCTTAAAAAATTAAAAGAAGAAAAAAAAAAGGAAGTCCATAGGCAGAAACACAGAGTGAATGATGTGGCAGAGGAAGGTCCAAACCATGAGCAGAGAGGACAACAAGAAACATAGAGATCTGCAGCCGGCATGAGCTCAGGAGGCCTGGTGGACAGTGGAAGGGGACAAGCTGATTACAGGACTTTGATATCTCCAGCAAGCATCGGTGTCTCTCGGAGTGAGGCCTACATGGCTGTCCTGGTGAGCCAGGACCTGAATGGAGGCTCAGCCCCCACAAATGCTAAAGTGAGCTCCGTTTTTACATGAAGGTCACTTGTATTCTTTCCCCAGAATCTTCTCCAAAATGGAAGTTGTGTGGACACAAATCACTACTCCCTTGGCAGGCATGCAGTAAGAAAATAACCATGACTTTTTACACTTAAACCTAGCTAAATGGCTTTGTCACTGCCTGAAACAGTGACAAAGACATTCATGTCTGTCACTGCCCCCTTAGCTTCGTCCTGTTATACACCTGGGAACCGTGTACTTGAATTCCAACTTGCAACCACGATGGTGGTAGTAATAATAATTGCACTGATTCTCAACATTTTCCCAAGCATTTATATCATGAGGTCATCTTCATTAAGACCATTTCCACTTACAGATACGTGTTTTGGTTTTGGTTTGAGACAGAATCTTACTATGCAGCTCTGGCTAGCCTGGAACTTGCTTTATAGACCGAACAGGCAAGGCTCAAATTCACAAAGATCCATCTGTCTCTGACTCCTATGTGTTGGTACTACTGTGCCAGGCAACATATCATTTACACACACACACACACACACACACACAGAGAGAGAGAGAGAGAGAGAGAGAGAGAGAGAGAGAGAGAACAGATGGAGCTAGAGAGAGAGAGAGAGCTATTCTTCCAGAGGACCAAGGTTCTATTCTCAGCACCTGCATGGCGACTCACGACTGTCTGTAACTCCAGTTCCAGGGGATCTGACACCCTCTTGTGGACTCCTTGGGTACATGCACACATATGCAAATCACCCCCTACATATATTACATTATTTTAAAATAATAAAAATAAATATGTTTTAAAGTGAGACTTAAAGAAGGTGAAGGGTGTCTGGGGCCCCAGAGTAAAGCAGAAGTGGAACTCAAACCGAGCTATACGGGACTCGGAAGGCCCAGCATTCCAGCCACACTGTGCTCCCACTGGAGAAGCCCACAGTCTCCAAGGCTCTTCATATCCAGGATCCAAGCCCACTGGCTGTGCACAGAAGCGTGCTGTTTCTTTGTGGACCATGGGTTTGGATCCTCTAACTCGAATCCAGGGGAACTTCTGACCTCTCCCCACCAGGCAGGGTACTGAGTCACCCTGCCGCCTACCAGAGTGGCAGTGAGTCACTGCTCACCGCTGGCCGTGAGGCTGCCCAGACAACAATTGCACAAAGGGTCACCTTAACCTTCAGCGACTGTTTGCAGACTTCCTCGCCATGGAGAAAGCCACCTAAGACCAGGAAAGCTTTCCATTTTTAAACAAAAAAAGTATCTTCAAAATTAAAAAAAAGTAAAAACACCTGCAAAAGTGGTGATAACACCGGGTAACACACTCACATATACATGCACACACACTATAAACACATGCACACACATGCACAATACAAACATGTTCACACACATAATGCATACACATGAACACACACACACACACACACACATATATACATCTTCACACAATACACATAACACACACACATATATATACACATCATACACACATGTACAACCATAGGCACACATACCCGCAGACATGCACACACATGAAACAACTCCATAAGGTATGAACTCTCATTGCTTGTTTTCGGGATGAAGATGCGGAGGCATGGAGGCTCTGTAACTTGTTAAGGTCATTGGGAGAGAAAGTGGTGGCTGAGATGCTGCTCAGGTAATCTTTTGAGTACCACTGTCTCCACACTGGACTTCAGCTACAGGGAGTGAAAACCACAATGCTGAGCAGGAGAGAAGAACCATCATGACCCTAATATTTGGGTCCCTTTATATCTTGCAGCGTTTTTCAGGACCCTTGGAAAAACCTTAATTGTCCATTTCTCCCGCAGTCCCTCCTGGCAGAGGACAGAGTGTGCTGAGCCTCCCGTCTGAACTGGTTGGTGGAGGCACCAGCTCCAAGTGTCAGTGCCTCCAGCTCCATGGCTC
Source organism: Onychomys torridus (assembly GCF_903995425.1). Classification (NCBI taxonomy): domain Eukaryota; kingdom Metazoa; phylum Chordata; class Mammalia; order Rodentia; family Cricetidae; genus Onychomys; species Onychomys torridus. The sequence continues at coordinate 72,037,201 of NC_050448.1, forward strand.
CCCCTGCCAACTCCAAAGAGAGAAAGGGAACCCGAGAGGGTGCAGAGCCAGGTCAACTCACGAATGTTCCTAAGTGTCTTTCACAAGATCTCGGAATGCTAAGCATCCTGCAAAAGCAAAGGCGCTAGCTAGCCTCTTAGGCAGGAGAACAGGATGCTAGTGCCCCCGGGTCAGCTGGTGGCTGGTCAGCTGCTCTACTTAGCTGCTTCTTCCAAAGATGCATTCTGCCTAATGGGCATTGGCAACTTTGTTGTGTTTCACCAGAGAGGATTCTCACCAATTACAAATTCATTTGCATTGAAAACAGTCTTTTTAAAATGCAAATACCTGTGAAGGAAGTGAAGCCAGTCAGCCGTTCATACTTCAGTGTGAATTATTTCATTCCTTTCCTACAAATAGCCATTCAGATTAGAGGAACAAAACAGGAAAGCAAGCAGAAGTTTGGAAGTTTAGAAGCCTCTGGTGTAAAACTAGGTCTGATGTGGGGGTTGCTCAAAACAATAGAGAGATAAAGAACACTATGTAATGGAACAAATTTTGAGGAGCTATGGATAGTAAAGACAGTCTTTCATTTGCAACAAACCTAGACTGAAAGGGTGGGGGCAAGTGGGGGGCATCTCTTGGAACCTGCTCTGTAGAGATGGCACCCTGACCTTGAACTCATGGTCATCCCACCTCCACCCCCCCCCCCCCCCCCCCCCCCCAGTGCTGTTAATTGAACTCTGTGCCTGGTGCAGCCTTTGGTGCAGCCTTGGGAAGCTTCGCTCAGCCCTGAGGGCCTTGATTGACAGGAAGCGGAGAGTCCCAGCTTTATCTTCCTCCATTTTTGGTTTCCTATTTTTGCATCTGGTTTAGAGGATGAGTTCCTCCAGGATCACTGTGGGACTGGAGTCCCACTTAAAACACAGGGAAATCCTCAGATTTCCAAATATGCAACTTATAAATTAACCTTTAAAAATAAAAAAGCCCACTCATAATTTGACATCTGCCTCCCCGCATATATTTAACTGTGGAAAGGAATGTGGGTGTCAGACAAATGAGGCTTCCTTCACCCCCTCATCGCTGGAAGGAGAACTCTCTCACAAAAAGGAGAGAAACATGCAGAAAACTAGCAACAACAAACAGTCTCCAGATTTACCAAGCTAAGGAAACAATTTAGAGGCAGACAGGACTAGAGTCCACATAATAAGAAAATAGCCATGTCTCCTAGTAATAAATGGATATATTATACAGAAACAGCCACCCCCTACACACACATATACACACTGATTGAATACTGGACATGGTTGCTGCATTCTGGACTAAAAGAGTATTTACAAACTAAATGACCCAAGCTGCAGTTTTTAATTATTTATTTATTATTAGAGTGTGCCTGTTTGTGTGTATGGGTGCACAAGATGTACTCATGGGGCTGTGCATGCCACAGCGTGTGTGGAAGTTAGAGGACAACTTGGTGGAGTTGGTTCTCTCCTTCAGCTTTTAAGTGGGTGGGTTTGGGGGATAGAACTCAGCTCTCCAGGCTTTTTTGTTTGTTTGTTTGTTTGTTTTTGTTTTTAGAAACACAGTTTCTCTGTGTAGTCCTGGCAGTCCTGGAACTTGCTTTGTAGACCTGGCTGGCCCCAAACTCATGTAGATCTGTTTGCCTCTGCCTCCTGATGCTAGGACCAAAGGTGTGATCCACTATGTCCGGACAGCAAGGTCTCCAGGCTTTTGTGTCATGTACCTTCATCTACTGAGCCATCTCCCTGGCCTCTGTGTGTGCGTTCGTGCGTGCGTGCGTGCGTGCGTGTGTGTGTGTGTGTGTGTGTGTGTGTGTGTTCATGTTCCTAAGCCAGTTTCTAATGGTTGACTGTGTAAATGGTCTTTATAAATGGTACAGCTCTGTACAAATGCTAGCAGATAGTATTAAAGAAGAATGCTATGTAAGTCCTGGCATGGACGGAGCATTCCTCTAATCCCAGAACTGGTAGACAGAGACAGGTAGATCTCTGTGAATTTGAAGCCAGCCTGGTCTACAGAGCAAGTTCCAAGTCAACAAGGGTTACATAGTGAGACTCCGTCTTAAACAAACAAACAAAAGTGAACACTACATAATAGGTATAAGCACTACAAATTCTTTGCATGCATTATCTCCTTTAGTTACTGCAACTCTCTCTTTTTAGATTTATTTATTTATTTATTATTATATATACAGTGTTCTGCCTGCAGGCCAGAAGAGGGCACCAGATCTCATTACAGATGGTTGTGAACCACCATGTGGTTGCTGGGAATTGAACTCAGGACCTTTGGAAGAATAGCCAGTGCTCTTAACCACTGAGCCATCTCTCCAGCCTGTAACTCTCCCTTCTAAAAGGAGTGCTACCAACAAGGACAGTCTACTGTTTTGTTTCAGAAACTTGGTGTTTGTGATTTTGGAGTAACTGCCCAACCTTTCTGAGCTTTGGGTTTTTCATTTGTGAATTGAAGATATTAATAGCACCTTCCTTATGGGATTATTTTAAGGATGGAATGAGATAATGAATCATCTATGTTGTCATTGATTTCTGTGACCACAGGTGATTGGAGAGACCTCAGCTCCCACCTTGAATTCTAGTCTGCAGAGTGAATATTCAAGGAAACTACTTTCTGTGTTGAATGTCTTGAGGAATGATGCCAGTGTTTAACAACAGTCTGTGGAAAGGCCTGGTAAGGTAACTCTCAGACTTCAAGTGTCTGGGAAGTGCCTGGTGCCAAACTCATGGTATGTCTTGCTTTTTGTTTGTTTGTCTGTTTTATCAAGATAGAGTTTCTCTGTGTCGTTCTGGCTGTCCTAGAACTCGCTCTGTAGAGCAAGCTGGGCTTGAACGCAGAGGTCTGCCTGCCTCTGCCTCCTGAGTGCTGGCATTAAAGGCCACTACTATCACCACCAGGCTCAAACTCATGTTCTAGGCCTTGCAAAGTATTACTTCGCCTTCTCTTCTCAGTTAAGCTACGCATCAGTGAAGAGCATCCTAAGTGGCAGTGTAGAAGGGAGAAGAACCAGGAGTCTGGGTACCCGAGCTGCAGTGTGCCTCTTCCTGACTGTTAAGAGCTAGAGAACCACGGTTAACAGGCAGAAGAAAAGGAAAATGTTCGCTAGCCCAAGAGTTGGATACATCATTTTTCTCTAAGCAGTTACTATCTTGCTGTCTTTCTGGGCAAGTAGGCTCTGGCTAAGTTCTAATTCCTACTAAAGATCTATAGAAGGCTTTCAAAAGCCCTGATGAAGGACAGAGAGATCTGCCGGAGCCACATGAAGTTGACTCATGCTGGTAATGCTATTTGAGCAGGCGAATTAATGATAATCTGCAGTTTTGCAAATTTCATCACCAGACAGGTGCATGCTTTCATGCATACAATCCTCTGCCGAGGAAGACCAGACCTAGTTGTACAGTCTGGAGTAGCCCAATATGAAGCTCTTAACACGTTATTATGTACAATAAATAATACCACGAGCGTTTTGGTGGGTCAGACAAGCCATTTTGTTCTTTTCTCTCTGCTGTAAAAGTAACATGGAAAACCCCAAGGAAGGGTTATTGCTGTTAGCTGAGGCAAGGCAGGCACAGCAGAACACACCACATTCACCATGGGCTGGGCTTGTAATGTCCTTTCCCTGAGACCTGCTTCTGTGGGTAGCTCACAGCTCAGCAGAGCAGAAAGGTGTGGCAGAGCTACCAGAGGGAGCGACTGGTTTTGGTAAACAAAGCGACGTCCCCAAGGGGGCAGAGGAGAGGAGGCACAAGAGTTGTGGAGGGAACGCACCAGCAGTTCTCCCAGACAGCCAGAGCAGAGAATACCTCTCTTGGTCCATCTGTGCCACTGTGAGCATGAACTCACAGTAGCTCCGAACAGGCAAGGGACTGCGGGATGATCTGGGCCCTTCAGGTCTCTCAGGGTTGTTTGGATACAGCTACCCAGACCACGAGCTCCAGCTAAGTGGTTTGCCAAAGTCTTGAGTTCAGCCTAAAATCATTCTGAGATGGGTACTTACAGGAAGATTTCCTCCCAGCCTGGCTCAAGGGGTCATGTCGCTCTGCCCTACAAAACAGCAAGGAAATAAAAGCTCCCAAAGTATTCGAACTGTGTTCCTAGTTCCCCTGGACCTGAGGTTGCTCGACCTCGGGACACCCAAAATGGAAATCATGCAATTATCTCCGCGAAAGACAGTTTAATACGAATAGAAAAGGGTCTGAAGCCAGGAAAAGGACATATATCTTTGATATCACATCTTTTGCCCAGCAATGAAATGTGTATCATTCATAAAGATGAAAGATACATTAAAAGTTGAACCAAAGGCATTGTTTTGAATTTAATTCGTTGAATGTTTGCCATTCCCTCTTATTCGAAATCATTATACCATATCATATTCGAATCATATACTGCTGCCGGGGCTACCATGACTAAGGTAGAGTCTTTGTTCTAAGGGGGTGTCCTGGAGAGAGGGGAAGAGAGAAGAAGAGGGAGATGGGGAGGGAGAGGGAAGGGGCAGTAAAGGGCAGGAGAGAGAGAGAGAGAGAGAGAGACAGAGACAGAGACAGAGACAGAGAGACAGAGAGAGGTATTCCTTAAGACAGTCCTCCTTCCTCTCCACCATCTGTCTGATTCTCTTGATCTTTTCTCTCACACCCAGAGTGAGGGTGAAGCTCGGTGGTTGCCAAGCCAAGTACCATGTCACTTCCGGATGCGTGGCTCAGTACCCCAGTAGACAAAGAGCCCGTGGCCTGGTAGGAATTTGGGAGAACAATTATTTCTAGCACCAGAACAGAAAGTACAGAGAAATGGGGAGAAACCAGCTTCTAATTCTTCAGAGAAGTCTGGGAAACCCTTCACAGAGGTTGCAGCAGTGGATATAAAAGTTGAGTCTGGGGGTTTCAGCAGCTCTTGTGAGAGGTGGGGACCCTGCGCTCCCCACTGAGGAGGTATAGAACCTCCCTTGCTCCTCTAATCCTCAACCAGGTTCCAGAATGGCAGGTCAATTTGCTCCCTGTGAGCCACAGGCCAAATCCACCCTGATGCCTATTGCACAGTACAGCCTAAAAACTAAAGAGATTTTATACACTGCTAAGTAGTGGTTGTAAAAGAAAAAGAAAGCCAAAGGAATGATGTTTCATGATGGGAGAGTTATATGAAACCCAAATTTCAGTCTCCCAAACTAAGGTTTGATGGGAATGCCTCTGCTTTCTTTTGTCTGAGTGTGGTCTCTGGTTGTCTTTCAGCGCCAACCACACAGGTATGTAGTTGCAACAGAGACCATATGGTCTGCAGAGCCTCAACTCTCCCTGACTGGTTTTTCAGAGAAAAAGCTGCTGATCCATGCTCCACACTTTAGCAGCCTTTAGCTGCCCCCTTTAAATATTTGTTATGTGAAGATGCGGCCATCTCAGGTATGGCAAAGACAAAACGGCATGTCTATATTTCTAGGATTATCTATTTAATTTTCCATACTTGTGGATAGAGTTTAGTTCTTGTACATTCTAGGTAAACATTGTACCACAGAGCTATACCCTCAGTCCCATGGGATCATTTTGAGAGTAATCCATAATGTTTGGCAAGTGAATACTTGTGTGGTGTGTGTGTGTGTGTGTGTGTGTGTGTGTGTGTGTGTGTGTGTGTGATAGTCTAGTCTGTCTTCAGGTTACTATTGCTATGATGAAACACCATGACCAAAGAGACTTAGGGAGGAAAGGGTTCAGTCAGCTTATGCTTTCAGGTCACAGTTCATCATCAAAGGGAGTCAAGACAGGAACCCCAACACAGCAGGAACCTGGAGGCAGGAGCTGATGCACAGGCCATGGAGGAGTGCTGCTGACTGGCCTGCCCACTCATGGCTTGCTCAGCCTGCTTTCTTATTGAACCCAAGGACTACCTGCCCAGGGATGGCACCACCCACAATGGGCTGGGCTCTTTCCCATCAATTACTAATTAGGAAAATGCCCTACAGCCTTATCTATGGAGGCCATTTTCTCAATGGAGTTTTCTCCCTTTCAGATACCTGCAGCTTGTGTCAAGGTCACATAAAACTAACCAGCACGTGGCCTGAAAAAAAGTGTGCCATGAGCTTTTACCATTGGTTACTCACTGCTGAGATTCGGGCTATGTAGAACAGTGTGAAATACCAGCAATGATAGCAGTAGTGACCATCCTATGTTGACTACTGACCATGTGCAGAGTGTCATTCCCAGGAATTTATGTAGCTCATCTTACTTAAAATTACCAAGAACTGTTATTCCCATTGCAGAGAACCCAAGCTCATTTCCTAAGTTGGGTGGCTCACAACTGTCTGTAACTCCAGCTCCAGGGGATCTAGAGTCCTCAAGGGCACATAGACCCTAAGCACAGACATACACCCATGCATGTAACTTGAAAATAAAAGTAAGTCTTTAGAAAGAAAAAAAGCCACTGCTGTCTTCATTTAGCAACAGGGAAACACAGGAATGGGAACCCCGTGTGGGAAGACCACACAATTACGGTCAGGGGAGCCAGAATGCCAACCAGTTCTGAGTGTGGTGTTTTCTCTCCTGCCATGTCACATTTGGCTTAGGTTAGGAATGTGCTGTGGGATTTCTCTCTGTATGCTGTGAATATGTGTGACTCCCATTGGATAATAAACAAAGCTGTTTTGGCCTATGGCAAGAAAGCTTACAGCCAGGCAGGAAATCCAAGCAGAGATACAGAGAGAAGAAGGGTGAAGCTGAGAGAGACACCAGCCGCCGCCAAAGGAGCAACAAGATGCCAGTAGACTGGTAGGTAACACTATGGCCATGTGGGGACATATTGATGAATAGGAATGGGTTCATTTAAGATGAATGAGCTAGCTAGCAAGAAGCTGGAGCTATGGCCATACAGCTTGTAATTAATATGAGCCTCTGAGTGATTATTTTATAAGTGGCTGAGGGCTCTCAGGTGAGAGATTGTCCAGATCTCAGGGGTGGGCGGGACCTGAGAAACTTCCCACTACAGGAAGGTGCTTCTTATTAGAGTTTTTTTTTTTTTTTCTTTTTGAGTACTGACCATCTGTTACTTTTAGAGTCAGGACAACCACATAAAAATTAAAATTAAATATCTATTAGACAGAATGGTCCCTGACACCCAATAAAGACAATGATAGTGAGGAGGAGAAGTGGAGGAAGAGGAGGGTGTCCATTTGTGATCTGGGTTCTCATGCTCTCTTCCCAGCACTTTGCATGCCCGTTCAGGTAAGAAGGCATCTGGCAAATTTTAAAGCTCTTGTTATCCTTGCCACTTTCCGGTACCCCCAGAGACAGGCTGGACTGTCTGTGGATGGGGGGTGGGCACGGCACTCCAAGTTCGAATTCCAAGGGTTAGGAAAGAGCTGTTCTCAATCCTGCCTTCCACCTGTTCCTTGCAATTTCAGGTGGTCAGAGAGTGTGGACGGATGGGCCAGATGGATGAGTTTGAGGGTTAAGCCGAGCAAGACTCTAAATCTGGCCCCAGCACTTATTAGCTCCGTGACCCTGCTCTGGTCCTTCCGCTGTCACAGCTGGCTGTATTTATCCTTCCTTTCCCATCTCTACTGTGTGCCACAGGGAAGGCCTTGCCGTTCTACTGGCTGGCGTCTTCCAGCCCGAGAGATTCTCAGGGAAGATTCATTTCTTGGGGCTTAGAGCTCTGCCAAGCAGAGGTGACATATTAAGCCAGTGACACCATGGCAATTTAATTCCGTGGACTTAGAGCTGGGAGTCACCTAAAGTCTATAGCCTCATTATTCCTGCATCTAAGCCCATCTTTTTCTCTTTACACCTGCAGTGGGACGCATGCTTCTGCTCTGGCAGCCCCCCCCCCCCATACTCTGGATCCCACTTTCCCTCGCCTCAGGGGCCTCAGTCTCTCTTTCCCACATTAGCATCCTTCCTGGCTTCTCTCCATGGATATTTAAATGAGCTCAACTCTTTCTCTTCTTAATTCAATACAATGCTAGGCCTTCTGGGGCCTTCCACCCTTCTGCAGGGACTGATTACCCTGCCTCTCTCCTCTGCCAAACTTCTTATAAGAATTACTTATAAGCGTTGATAGACAGATGGGGGAAGTCTCAGGATTTAAGGAAGGCATATGTTCATTGAAAAGGAAAGACTGGACAGCCCAGAAGTTGGTTGAGGTCTGGAGGACAGAACAGAAGGTGGAATGTTCCTGAAGACAGACTGCCTCGCGCCATAAACGGCACCTAAAAATCAATATAAGCCTGTTGTGCTATTTGACACACCCAGTGGGATTTGGACACCCTGTCTGAATAAGCTAGGTACTGTGGAGGACACAGTCTAGGACCCATGCTTTCTTCAAACTGCTCACAGCTTCACAGGAACACTCAGCTGCAGTCTCAACCTAGGCTGGGGCATGACCAAGGCTGAGCACAGTACATGCCAGCGTCTTCAGATCATGAGCATCACCTGGGGTCTACCAGCGGTGTAAATTCTCAGAGGACTTCCCAGCTCTCTTTTAAGATGCCCTCCGCTGGGTGTGGGCACAGCTCAGTCGGTAGAGTGGGTGCCTAACGGGCAGGAAGCCTTGGGCTTCATCCCCAGCACTGCATAAGCTGGACTTGGTGGTACAGGCCTGTAATTCCAGCACTGGGGAAGTGGAGACAGGAGTTCAAGGTCATCCTTGGTTACAAGGTGAGTTTGAGGCTAGCCTGGGCTACAGGAGACCCTGTCTCTAAACAAAAAAACAAACAAGCATTGCGTCCCGCCAGCGATTCTGGTGCATGGTAAAGTTTGAGATCTACCTTTGTAGGCAGTAAGGATGCTGGGGGGGGGGGGGCGCTGGAGGTCAGGGCTGCTGGGGCATTTGGCACTTGCGTTTGATTGCAATCCATCTGTGAGGTGGAAGAAAGGAGGCAGCGGGAAGGTAACCCAGAGACTAAACCAGCACAGAGGCTGGAAGGCATTTGCTACCTGAAGGGTAAAAAGGCAGGGGTGCTGCAGGGCTGGAGATGGGGGAGATGAGGGGCTAGAGGAGCAGCCCCTCAGACATGGAGCTCCCTGGAGAGGATGATGGGGGGCCAGGAAGCCTGGACTCCTAGCTGTCCCCTGGGGAATCTGAAACTGCTTCTCCTCCCCACACAGGCTTCCACCCCACCCCTCCACCCCCAGCCAACCATCTCCAGAAGTGAGGTTCACCCCTATCCTTTGATCTCCCCAGATCTGATCCAGGATGGCATCTTTCCCCCTGCCTCCTCCATCAGTATTTCCTCCTCAGAATCCACCCCCTCACCACAGCTACAGAGGAGAAATTACATGCTCCTCCTTTGAGAAACTGTTCCTAGAGAGCCTACATGATTTGAACAAGTACCTACTCAAAGCATCAGGGGAGCTACACCTGCCTTTTACGTTCTGACAGTGTATGCCAGGAATTCATTCAGAATGAATCAGAGGATGGTTTTTTTGGAGCAGGCTTTATGTGGCGCCCGACAGTGAAGTTACGCAGGGACCCGATGGAAGGAAGGCTCAGTGTGGTGTGCCTGGAAACAGCTCTCTGTGGGAAGTCCCTTCCAAAGCCCAGAGGAATCCTTTCAGATGGTGCAGCCCTGTTTTCCTGTGGAATCTCCTCTGAAGACAGAGCCTTTCTTGCACCTGTGGGCTCTGATGTTGCTAGCACCTTATTCCCTGGGCGGTATCTCATCTCCCTCTACGGAATGGGGGAAGGTGTGAACACACTCGCAGAAGGCATTCTTTTCTCTCTTAGGAGCTTTGGGGTGCAAAGACCCAAGTTTTCAATGTGATCTCTTAGGTTGGTGTTTGCTAACGTTTCTGGGCTGCCAAACCTGTAAAATGGGCACAATGGAACCATGCCACAGAGTCCTGTGAGGACCAAAGGAGCAGTGCATTGTGGGTTCTACCAGCGTGTACACTATCTACCACTACAGAAGTATCTGGATGGGTGTCCCTGTTCCACTCTCCTCTTTGCAGGTCACCAGACCTTATTAAACATTGTTAAGCAGTGTTCTCCAAATACGATCTTTATTAACAGCAGGGTGGTGTTTGGCGGGATGTTAACTCCTATCCCCCACCCCCACTCTACTCCCCCACCTCCGATCACTTTCTCAGGTTTCTTTCATCCTCTGCCATCGTTCTCCGAGTGGCATGCTGTCCTAGATTGCTCCCCACAGTTGTGAGAAACAGTAACTAAAGCAACCTGGGAAGAGAGTTTATCCCACAAATTAAAAACCCAAGTTTTTTTTTTTTTTTTTTTTTTATCTTACAGTTAGTAGTCCATGAAGGGAAGTCAGGGCAGGAACTCAAGCAGGAACTGAGGCAGAGACCAAGGAGGAATGCTGCTCACTGGTTTGCTCCCAGTGGCTTACTCAACCTATCTTCTTCTTCTTCTTCTTCTTCTTCTTCTTCTTCTTCTTAAGACTTATTTATTTATTATGTATATGGAAGAGGGTGCCAGATCTCATTACAGATGGTTGTGAGCCACCATGTGGTTCCTGGGAATTGAACTCAGGACCTCTGGAAGAACAGTCGGTGCTCTTAACCTCTGAGCCATCTCTCCAGCCCCACAATCTACCTTCTTTAACAGCCCAGCACTACTAGCCCAGGAATGACATCACCCACAGTGGGCTGAGTACTCTCCCTTCAGCCATTAGTTAAGAAAATGCAAGCTGGGCATAGTGGTACTTGCCTTTATTCCCAACTCTCCAAGGCCGAGGCAGGAGGATGCTGTGAGTCCAATGCAGCCTGGTTTACAAGGTGAGTTCCAGGCCAGTTGGGGATACATAGTGAGATGCTCCTCAGATAGGTCACTCTCCGAATGTGAACACCAAGCAGGCCTCTGGCCTCATAGAAGGTGATCACATGCTGTTCCACATTACAGCTGTTCTCACATGGAATGACTCACTGAATGTCAGGGAGACAGGTTCCCAAAGGGCAGGGATGCAGCACCCTGCTCCTCAGGTCTGCCCCACTACTTAGCTCAAGTAATTAAATGAGGTGGTTTTGTTGTTGTTGTTCAGGTGTGGTGTGCAGAACTGTGATCTCTGCAATTGGGAGGTGGAGGCAGGAGGATTGTGAATTCAAAGCCACTTGGAGATACACGGCAAATTCAAGGCTAGCCTTCACAAAATGAAACCTCATCTCAAAAAAAAAAAAAAAAAAAAAGAAAGAAAGAAAGAAAGCAAAGCAAAGCAAAGAGAGGGTATGTGGGTGTCCTGGCTGGTTTCGTGTCAGTTTGACACAGCTAGAGTCATCAGAGAGGAAGGAGCCTCCGTTAATGCCTCCATGAGATCCAGCTGTAAAGCACTTTCTCAGTTAGTGGTCAATGGGGGAGGGCCCAGCACAATGTGGGGGTGCCATCCCTGGGTCAGTGGTGGTTCTGGGTTCTGTAAGAAAGCAGGCTGAGCAAGCTAGGGGAAACAAGATAGTAAGCAGCACTTCTCCATGGTCTCTGCATCAGCTCCTGCTTCCAGGATCCTGCCCTGTTTGAGCTCCTGTCCTGACTTATTCAGTGGTGAACAGTGATGTGGAAGTGTAAGCCAAATAAACCCTCTCCTCCCCAACTTGCTTTTTGCCTACGGTGTTTCACTGAAGCAATAGAAACCCTAACTAGGACAGTGGGGTTATAGCATAGTGGTGCAAGGCCCTGGGTTTGCTCTGTAGACACACACACACACACACACACACACACACACACACACACACATACACACACACACACACACACACACACACACACACACACACGGACACACACACACACACACGGACACACGTGCACACATATACACACATACATGTGCACACACAAGTCTGTAAATGAATGTATACAAGGATGAACAAATGAAGTGATGTTTCCTTTGCCTTTAACTGCTCGTGCTGCAGGTGGCTCTTTGAGGGTATCATCATAAACAATCTTGCCTTAGTATCTAATGAATTCTCTCAGCAAGAGGCTGTGAGCCCACGAACAAGAGCAGCCTCCTGCTCTCCCTTTTCCCTCACGCTAGTGCTGAAAAATCAACAAACAAACAAACAAACAAAGACGAAGCAGAATCATAAATACTTCTTGAAGAATGGTACCTACCCCTCTGAGCAGGAGCGGAAGTATCTGTACAGAAGAAACTGGTCTGGGGTATTAACAACCGGTTCTAGCCAGTGTGTGTGCTGCCTGCCTCACAGTACTGCTTTTTTCCTGTTTGCTCTTACTCAAGTCTGTTTCTATAGCCTGCGGCTAAGCTGAACATGACAGCCAGCTCGGCTCCCTCTCGGCTCATTCAGTCCATGCCAGCAGCAGTTTTCCCGGGGATCCTTCCTTCTCTCCACCCCCCATTGCCTGCTCCTGCCCCAAGCTGAGCTGGACTGCAAACCTCCGGCTTTGCCATCATCCTACAGGGCTGCTAAGGTCACAATGACTTCACACATAATGGTGATGGCAGGCATTTAGTGTCAGCTGGCATGCAGCAGGTCATGAGGTGGCTGCTAAAAAGTATTCTCTCTATTGAAAACTAATAATCCTCCATTACAGTTTACCAGAGTAGGAGAAACTGTAATAGTTGAGAACATTGGGAATAAACATGAGATGGTGAGCAGTTCTCTAATAGCAACAGTAGCTAAAATACATACCAAGGTACATATTTTCATGTATGTATTTTGCCTGCATGTATGCCTGTGTATCAAGTATGCCTTGTTCCCGAACCAAGGTATATATTTTTATTTATGTAAGTATTTTGCCTGCATGTATGCCTGTGTATCATGTATGCCTTGTTCCCGAAAGGGCCAGAAGTTGGCATTGGACCTCCTGGGACTGAGGGTTATGACTCAACACGTGATGCTGGGAACTGAAGCCAGGTCCTCTGCAAAAGCTTCGGGTGCCCTTAACTTCTGAGTCATCTCTCTGCCCCAGATTTTTTTTTTTTTTAATTTTTTTATTCCTTGTTCTTGCTGCTGCTTTGAGACAGGGTCTTAACTGTGTAGCGCTGACTGGCCTGGAACTCTCTGCACAGACCAGGCTGACCTTGAACTCACAGAGATCTGCCTGCCTCTGCTTTTCAGGAAGGGCCACCACAGTCAGCCCAGCTACAGTTTTATGCATTTTGTTTATAGTAAAGTGTCTTAAGCCTCCACACAGCACTCTTGGTGAGCTGCCATGGTCCTCATTTTACCAATGAGGAAACAGATTATCTAACCTGTAAAAGAGACTAGAAGTGGCTGAATCCTGGCTTTTCCATTTTTTAATTTAACATACTATATGTGTGTGTGAGTATGGGCTCCCTCGTGCCATGGTATATGTGGAGGTAAGGGAGCAGTTTGGGGGAGCTGAGTCTCCTCTTCCACTGCAGGTGACAGGGACTGAACTTGTGTGTTATGCAGATACAAGCAAGTGCTTTCAACCACTGAGCCATCTCACAGTCCCTGAATCCCACTTCAGCGCAGGGCATCAGGTTCCAGGGGCCACGCTCTTCAGCACTGTAACTCTTTGCCTTTGGAGCAGTGAGAGTGCTGTTCTGATTTTATACACATATTGATTTATCCACAGATAGACGAAGCCCTTGCCTTCATGTGTTCTGTTCTAGTTCTGAGGAGACTGAGGACGGAGAGAAGGGAAGTGCTTGTCCAACAGGAATTGGCTAGCCTATAAACAGTGGCCCGGGGCCCCTTGGTTCTGACATCCCAAAGCCAATGTTCTGAATCTCAGATCTCTACTGTCTGTGAAGACGGGCCCTGGGGGGAGGTGTGAGAACACTGGAGGCAGAATCGGGAATTGTGCTGATGTGGGGGTCTGCCTCGCATTACTGATGGCATTCATCACCCCATCTTTCCCACATCCTCTATCCTTTCTCTTTTCCAGCGCCTTCCTCTGCACTCCGAAAAGGACACTCAGGACCAGAAATATTGCCAAGGGGAACAAGTCTACTACCACTGACCCAGGGGATTGCTTAACCAATTATTGAATGACTGAGCACTTTACATTTTTTAATTTGTATCTATCTATCTATCTATCTATCTATCTATCTATCTATCTATGTTTTTTTTTTTTTTTAAAACAAGGATTTCTCTGTGTAGCCTTGGCTGTTCTAGAACTTACTCTATAGATCAGGCTGGCCTTGAACTCACAGATCTGCCTGCCTCTACCACCCAGGTGCTAGGATTAAAGGTATGTATCATCACTGCCAGCTAACTGTGCACTTAAAAAAAGTTATGTGCATTTTTTATGTGGTGTTTTGTCTATATTCATGTCTTTGAGAGGGTGTCAAATCCCCTGGAACTGGGGTTACAGACAGTTGTGAACTGCCATGTGGGTGCTGGGAACTGAACCTGGGTCCTCTGGAAGAGCAGCCAATGCTCTTAAACACTGAGCCATCTATCTAGCCCAACTGAGCACTTTTTAAAACCACCCCAAACTGCCGAGTTACCCTCCCTTCTTTTCCATATTCAAGGCCTTCGTTTTCTCCACAGGGGAAATTCTGTCTTGCCTTCCTCTCTCATGCACTGCTCCTATCAGTGGGCTGAGGTATGTCTTGCACACCTCTCTTTTTCTCTAAGTTCAGTGGCCTGGCTCTCTTCGGCATTCAGCCCACAGTTTTCCTCAAACGCATAGTCCCGTGGTTGCCGTAGAAATCCCCAAGTTTCTTTTGAGCACATCTCACTTGTGTGGTGTGAAACTCAACCAGGTCTGTGGGTAGTAATAGTCCTGTGGGCAGGATCAAGCCAGGTGGCTGCTTGTCCTTCTTAGTGGTGCATTTGTGGAAGACAGGACAGGGCTGAGTGGTCTGTCTAGCTTGGCTGTCAGCAGTAGATCCCTCAACAAATACTAGGATTGGGACTTGAAAAGACAGTTGTGGACAAGAGGCCCACAAAATGTGGAAGGCAGTGTAACATGAATTGCTAAAATGGTCTTATAATAAAACAAAAACAAAAACAAAAACAAAAACAAAAACAAAAACAAACCCTGAGCCAGATATTGGGATAAATGATGAGAGATCAGGGAGACAAAGGAACAAGCCACAGCCACATCTCACCTCTAGGACTTCCTAAGCCTGAAAAGCCTTCAGTTCCTGTCTCCTCATGCCTTATATACCTTTCTCCACCCAGCCATCACTTCCTTCCTAGTGCTGGGATTAATGGTGTGTGTGTGTGTGTGTGTGTGTGTGTGTGTGTGTGTGTGTGTGTGCTTCCCAAATACTGGGATTAAAGGCATGAGATCTCAAATGCTGGGATTAAAGGCATGTGATTCCCAAGTGCTGGGATTAAAGGTGTGTGCCACCACTTTTGCCTGGCTCTGTTGTTTTTTTTTTCCCCCAGACTGAGTCAATCTCTTGTAGTCCAGGATAGCTTTGAACTCACAGAGATCCAGATGGATCGATCTCTGCCTCCCAAGTGCTAGGATTAAAGGTGTGTGTGTGCCACCACTGCTTGGCCTCTGTGTTTAATCTAGTGGCTGCTCTGTTCTCTGATCTTTAGGCAAATTTTATTAGGGTACATAATATATCACCACAAGGCAGGCTAAAGATGCCCTGCCCATCTCTGTCTGTATCTCTCTGGTCTCTCCCTCCATCCCTCTCCCACCACCTCTCTCCCTCCCCATGCCACCCTCTACAGTCCTAGGCCTGGGACTTGTCAGATGTCTGAGGAGATTAGCACTTTTCCCTCACCACACAGATGTGAGCTTTCTTGTGACTCCCAGGAGATCCTGGGAGCCCTATTATGGTAGAACCTGCACCTTCTCCTGTGACTATCACTTGACTTTCTCTTGTCTTTGGAACAGCTACTCTTCATGGATCTGGGAAAAAAGCCAGAGGTTATTTCCTAGTATTCCTCCACCTTCCTTCAGAGCAAAGGCATGCATGTAAGTGGTCAACTCTGGAGGTGACGTCATATGTAGGAATGGGCTTTGCATCTGTGAGGACAAAGAAGAAAGAGGGCAAATCGGTCTATGATGACTTTATATATCTTGATCATCCCTGGAGATGTCTGTCTTCAGAGTCTCTGAGAAGGTCCTGTAGAATGTGTATTAGACCCAACAGCCCACAGCATGGAAGAATAGAGCATGAATCTATAGAGTTCTGCTGCCCGCTGATTCTCTTTTGTCTTTGGGTGTGAATTTCCAAACCCTTCCAGGCTTGCATATATAGCAGAGGGGCTCAGCAGATGCCCATAGGCCCCAGAGGCAGAGCTGCTCCCAAGAGAAAGTGGGTGATGCTCAGGGCTCCTGTGGTGACTCTGTTCTCACTTGTAGATGTGGCAGTGGCTGAAGGTGAATCCAAGCGGCCTGAAGGAAGAGGAACCTCCTTCCACTCTCTCTGCCTTCAAATGCAAAGCCTACCGTGGTTCAAAGCTCACTTCAGTACTTTCCCACAAATCTTCCTCAAAGGACTCTTCGTCACCATCCAGTCACCCTGACACTTACCAAATAGCTCCCATGTTTTGCGTGGTTCTGTGGTATATTATAATCGCTTCACTCCATACACCTGAGGAAGGACTTCACGAATGGCACCCAGGGCCATTTAGATGAGAGGGTGCAGAGCAGGGGTGTCACTCAGCTCTCACTGACTGAAGTGGTATAAGCATTCTTAGAGATGAGAAGAGCTCTTTGGTCTTCAGGTGTCTACATCTTCATCAGGACCACAGGCCAAAGGAGATGAGAACGCAGTGGAGCGTTTGGTTTGGGGTCCTGAATGTGAACTTGGCTGACAGAGGTGTGGCACATTCCTGTCTCTCCAGGGCTTTACGTTCTCCAGCAGGAGGCGCACCCCGATACCTTCTGTTCACAGCTCTTGTCTTTGCTGCACTGGGCTTCCCAGCCACTGTTTCTTCTACACTCAGCTCCAGCTTCAGTCGGGCACATCCCCTCCCACAAGACTTTCTGCACCCAGTGGTGGCGCACGCCTTTAATCCTCCCAGCACGGGAGGCAGTGCCAGGCGGATCTCTGTGAGTTCGAGGCCAGCCTGGGCTACAGAGTGAGTTCTAGGGCAGCCAGGGCTACATAGAGAAACCCTGTCTCGAACAAACAAACAAACAAAGTCTTTCTGGGCCAGATCGACTTAACTCACAGAGTTCAGTTCCACAAATGTCCACCTAAGGCCTCCTGAGGTTAATTCTTGACAAGAATAAAAGGATTTTCTTTTCCTTTCCCCAAGAATTGGAGATGCATTTTTCCTGCTCCTTCCAAATTTTTTGGCCCAATCCCCAATCTTTATCCTGGCTATTAAGATGATGGCCTGGGTCACAGAACCAAGCTTGCTACCAGAGAAAAAAAGCAACTTTTGGGGGGAACTAAAACAATGTCTCTGACCTCACTGAAACAATGCATTGTGGCTCACACAGCCTAGACCATCATCTATCCCTTGTTCCCTACACTAAAGAAGGGGGCACTGGCCATGAGTAACACAAGGCATGGGCAATTCAACTCAACAAAAGATAATGAGCACTCATGGCATGACAGTCTGGTGCATGTGTACAGTAGGGCTCTCTAGATCACCCTCCTAGGTGGCATCAGAAATCCTGGGTTCAAGTGATGGACCTGTCATTTGTTAGCTGTGTAGCCCTAGGGGAGTTCCTTGATCTCCAGACATCTGTTTCCTTCTCTGCAAAATGAGAACAGGTATTCAATTTCCATTTTAAATAAAGGGTGTGTGTGTGTGCGCGGTGTGTGTGTGTGTGTGTGTGTGTGTGTGTACACACACAAGATTCAAATGAGATACTGTATGTGAAAACACTTGTAACAGTTGAGTGTGAGATATTACTAGTTTTATGTAAAGATGAACAAGACCCAACAACGACCTTACAACTTCAAAAAATAACTTAGAAAAATTAAAGATCTTTTTCTCTCTCTCTCTCTCTCTCTCTCTCTCTCTCTCTCTCTGTGTGTGTGTGTGTGTGTGTGTGTGTGTGTGTGTGTGTATGTATGTATGTATGTATGTATGTATGTATGTATGTATGTATGGGGTGTCCACGTGGGCCAGAAGAGAGCCTCAGTTCTTCAGGAGCTGGAGTCACAGGCAGTTGTGAGCAGCCTAAGCTGGGACTCTGGTCCTCTGGAGGAGCAGAATGTGCTCTTAACCAATCCCAGGGGCTCAACAATTGACTGAGTCTGGTTGATCTGGATTTTCCCCAGAAAGAAAATGTCACTGGGGAGTGCCTGGGGTTATAGTCAGAGAGGCAACTGCACCTGGGTCCCACCGCTGGACACAGGCCACTCTGGAGGACCTGACCAACTTGGCCCCAGTTTCCTGCCAATTGGCGGGCCCTGCAGGAAGGCTCCCCTTTTCCAAGACTGCAGGCAGACACTGCAGTCTCCACACCCTGCCTCCACACCCAACTGCTGGAGACCCCAGCCAATTCCTGAGAATCAGAGACCAGCCCCAAGCTTCCATTCTGCCCTGAAACTCCCATCTGGACCAGAGACCAGAGGAACTCCCATCTGGACAAGAGGAGCTCCCATCTGGACAAAATAAGGAGACCCCAGGGACTTCCCGAGACTCAGAGTCCAGCCCTGCAGCTCCTATCCAGCCAGCACTCTCATATGGACCAGTGTTCCCATCTGGCCCAGAGCTTCCATCTGGACCAGAGAGAGGCTCCCTAAATCTGTCAGCTCTCTCTGGACCAAGTACACTGATAAGACCAAGAACGAACACAAGAGGAGAGATGGGTAGACATCAAGGCAGAAGTACATACAACAAAAGAAAGAGCAATATAGCATCACCAGAACCTAGCCCTTCTCCAACAGCTAGACCTGAACATCACGCAATGGAAGAAGAAGAAGAAGAAGAAGAAGAAGAAGAAGAAGAAGAAGAAGAAGAAGAAGAAGAAAACAATCTTATAAGTAACATCATGAAGAGGCTAGAGCCTTGTATAGAAGAAATCAAAAATAAAGTAGAGGAACAGACAAACAAAAAATGGGAAGAACACTATAAAAAACTAGAGGAAAGGACAATTAAAGCAGAAGAAAACAATAAATCCTTGAATGAAAATCATGAAAAAGCAAGGGAGACAATCCAAGACCTGAAGAGGGAAATAGAAAAAATGAAGAAGACACCAGCAGAAGGAATGTTGGAAATAGAAAATCTGAGTAAACAAACAGGAACTTCAGAAGCAAGTATAACCAACAGAATGCAAGAGAAGGAAGAGAGGATCTCTGGTGTTGAAGATACGGTAGAAGAAATAGATTCATCAGTCAAAGAAAACACTAAAACCAACAAAATCATGACCCAAAATGTCCAAGAAATTTGGGACACCATGAAAAGACCAAAACTACGAATAATAGGGATAGAGGAAGGAGAAGAATATGAACTCAAAGGCACAGAAAATATATTTAACAAGATCATAGAAGAAAACTTTCCCAACTTAAAGAAGGAAATGCCTATGAAGATACAAGAAGCCTATAGAACACCAAACAGACTAGACCCCCCCAAAAAGTCCCCTCGCCACATAATAATTAAACAACTAAATGTACAGAATAAAGAAAGAATATTAAGGGCAGCAAAGGAAAAAGGCCAAGTGACTTATAAAGGCAAACCCATCAGAATAACACCCGATTTCTCTATGGAGACTTTGAAAGCCAGAAGGACCTGGACAGATATAATGCAGACACTAAGAGACCATGGATGCCAGCCTAGACTAATATACCCAGCAAAACTTTCAATCATTATAGATGGAGTGAACAAGACCTTCCAAGACAAAACCAGATTTAAACAATACTTATCCACAAACCCAGCCCTACAGAAAGCACTAGAAGGAAAATTCCAACCTAAGGAAGGTAGATACACCCATGAAAACACAGGCAATAGATAACACCACAGCAGTAAACCCCAAAGAAGAGAAGTACACACACACACTACCACCAAAAAATAAAAATAACAACAGGAACGAACAATCACTGGTCATTAATATCCCTTAATATCAATGGACTTAATTCACCTATTAAGGAATCTCATGCTAGTGACTTGACAGTACACCTGAAAGCCCTTGAACAGGAAGAAGCAAAGTATCCCAGGAGGAACAGATGCCAGGAAATTATCAAATTGAGAGCTGAAATCAATAAAATAGAAATAAAGAGAACAATACAAAGGATTAATGAAACAAAGACTTGGTTCTTTGAGAAGATCAACAAGATAGACAAGCCCTTATCCAAACTAACCAAAAGACAGAGAGAAAGCATACAAATTAACAAAATCAGAAATGAAAAGGGGGACATAACAACAATGAGGAAATCCAGAGAATCATCAGATCATACTTCAAAAACCTCTACTCCACAAAACTGGAAAATCTAAAAGAAATGGATAATTTTCTGGATAGGTACCACATACCTAAGTTAAATCAAGACCAGATAAACCATTTAAATAGTCCAATAACCCCTAAGGAAATAGAATCAGTCATTAAAAGTCTCCCAACCAAAAAAAGCCCTGGATCTGATGGTTTCACTGCAGAATTCTACCAGATCTTCAAAGAAGACTTAATACCAATAGTCTTTAAATTGTTCCACGCAATAGAAGCAGAAGGTATATTACCAAACTCCTTCTATGAGGCTACAATTACCCTGATTCCTAAACCAAACAAAGATGCAACAAAGAAAGAGAACTACAGACCAATCTCCCTCATGAACATTGATGCAAAAATACTCAATAAAATTCTGGCAAACAGACTCCAAGAACACATCAAAACAATTATCCACCATGATCAAGTAGGCTTCATCCCAGGGATGCAAGGGTGGTTCAACATACGAAAGTCCGTCAATGTAATACACCATACAAAAATCTCAGAGGAAAAAACCACATGATCATCTCACTAGATGCAGAAAAGGCATTTGACAAAATCCAACACCCCTTCATGATAAAGGTCTTGGAGCGATCAGGAATACAGGCAACATACCTAAACATAATAAAGGCAATCTACAGCAAGCTAACAGCCAACATCAAATTAAATGGAGAGAAACTCAAAGCAATACCACTAAAATCAGGAACAAGGCAAGGCCTCTCTCCCCTCTCCCCCTACTTATTAAATATAGTACTTGAAGTTCTAGCCAGAGCTATAAGACAACATAAAGAGATTAAGTGGATACAAATTGGAAAGGAAGAAGTCAAGATCTCCCTATTTGCAGATGACATGTTAGTATACATGAGTGACCCCAAAAATTCAACCAAGGAACTGATACAGCTAATCAAAAACCTTCAGCAACATTGCAGGATACAAGATCAACTCAAAAAAATCAGTAGCCCTTCTATATACAGTAGACAAACAGGCTGAGAAGGAAATCAGAGATATATCACCCTTTACAATAGCCACAAGTGATATAAAATACCTTGGGGTTATGCTAACTAAGCATGTGAAGGACCTATATGACAAGAACTTTAAGTCCCTGAAAAAAGAAATTGAAGAAGATGTCAGAAAATGGAAAGATCTCCCATGCTCATGGATAGGCAGGATTAACATAGTAAAAATGGCGATCTTACCAAAAGCAATCTACAGATTCAACACAATTCCCATCAAATTACCAACACAATTCTTCACAGATCTGGCAAGAATAGTACTCAACTTCATATGGAAAAACAAAAAACCCAGGATAGCCTAAAGAGTCCTGTACAATAAAACAACCTCTGGAGGCATCACAATCCCCAACCTCAAGCTCTATTATAGAGCTACTGTAATAAAAACAGCTTGGTACTGGCATAAAAACCAACATGTGGACCAATGGAATCGAATTGAAGAGCCTGACATTAACCCACATACCTATGAACATATAATTTTTGACAAAGAAGCCAAAAATGTACAATGGAAAAAAATAAAGCATCTTCAACAAATGGTGCTGGCATAACTGGATGTCAATGTGTAGAAGGCTGCAAATAGATCCATATCTGTCACTGTGCACAAAACTTAAATCCAAGTGGATCAAAGACCTCAACATAAATCCAGCTGCTCTGAACATGATAGTAGAGAAAGTAGGAAGTACTCTTGAACGCGTTGGCACCGGAGATCACTTTCTAAATATAACACTAGTAGCACAGACACTGAGAGAAACAATCAATCAATGGGACCTGTTGAAACTGAAAAGCTTTTGTAGAGCAAAGGACACAGTCAACAAGACAAAGCGACAGCCTACAGAATGGGAAAAGGTCTTCACCAACCCCACATCTGACAGAGGGCTGATATCCAGAATATATAAAGAACTCAAGAAATTAGACATCAAAATGCCCAACAGTCCAATTAAGAAATGGGCTATAGAACTAAACAGAGAATTCTCCACAGAGGAAGTTCAAATGGCTGAAAGACATTTAAGGAATTGCTCAACATCCCTAATTATCCGGGAAATGCAAATCAAAACGACTCTGAGATACCACCTTACACCTGTCAGAATGGCTAAGATCAAAAGCACAGAAGACAGCTTATGCTGGAGAGGATGTGGAGCAAGGGGAACTCTCCTCCACTGCTGGTGGGAATGCAAGCTTGTACAGCCACTTTGGAAATCAATATGGCGCTTCCTTAGAAAATTGGGAATCCATCTCCCCCAAGACCCAGCTATAGCACTCTTGGGCATATACCCAAGGAATGCTCAATCATACCACCAGGGCATTTGCTCAGCTATGTTCGTATCAGCTTTGTTTGTAATATCCAGAACCTGGAAACAACCTAGATGCCCTTCAACTGAAGAATGGATAAAGAAAATATGGTACATATACACATTGGAGTACTACTCAGCAGAGAAAAACAATGACATCATGAGGTTTGCAGGCAAATGGATGGATCTAGAAAAAATCATCCTGAGTGAGCTAACCCAGACTCAGAAGGACAAACACGGTAAGTACTAACTCATAGGAGGATACTAGATGTAAAACAAAGATGACTAGACTACTACACAACTCCAGGGAGGCTATGTAGAAAACAGGACCCTAGGAAAGACCCAAGGATCACACAATGACAGAGAAATGGATGAGATCTACATGAACAACCTGGACGACAGTGGGAGTAATGAAGGGCAAGGTTTGAGGGAAAGAAAGCTTAGGGGAGCAGGAGATCCCAGCTGGATCAAGAACAGAAAGGGAGAACTAGGAATAACAGATCATGATAAATGAAGACCACATGAGACCAGGAATAGGCAGAGTGCTCGAGAGGTCCCCAGAAATCCACAATGATATATCCTCTGTAGTCTGCTGGCAATGGTCGAGAGAAAGCCTGATCTGACCTAGTCTGGTGATCAGATGACTAAACACCCTAACAGTTGTCTTGGAACTCTCATCCAATAACTGATGGAAGTGGATGCAGAGATCCTCAGCCAGGCCCCAGGTGGAGCTCCAGGTGTCCAACTGTAGAGAAAGAGGAGGGTCTGCAAGAGCATGAATTGTTGAATCCAAGATTGTAAAAAGCATAGGGACAAATAGCCAAATGAATGGAAGCACATGAATTATGAACCAAAGGCTGTGGAGCCCCTAGCTGGAGCAGGCCCTCTGGATAAGTGAGACAATTGAATAGCTTGATCTGTTTGGGAGGCACCCAGTCTGTGGGACCAGGATCTGTCCTTAGTGCATGAGCTGGCTGTTTGGAACCTTGGGCTTACACAGGGACACTTTGCCCAGTCTGGAAGGAGGGGACTGGACCTGCCTGTAGTGATCCACCAGGTTTAAATGAATCCCCAGGGGTGCCTTGGTCCTGGAGGAGATGGGAATGGAGGGGAGGGCCTGGGGGGAAGGTGGGGGTGGGGCTGGAGGGGGGAGGACAGGGGAACCCATGGCTGATATATAAAATTTAAAACACATAATAATAAAGAAAAAAAATAAAAATGAATAAATAAATAAATAAAATAAAAAAAGAAAAAGAAAATGTCACTGGGGAATAAGCTGAGGATGCTGCTAAATTGGTAGATCGCTTGCCTAGCAGGCAGGAAGCCCTGAGATCAAATGCTGGCACTGCATAAGCCAGGTAGATGGAGCAC
This sequence comes from Onychomys torridus, assembly GCF_903995425.1. Taxonomy (NCBI): domain Eukaryota; kingdom Metazoa; phylum Chordata; class Mammalia; order Rodentia; family Cricetidae; genus Onychomys; species Onychomys torridus. The sequence goes on from NC_050448.1 coordinate 72,061,091, forward strand.
ACCTGTAACCCCAGCACTCCGGAGGTAAGATCGGGAGTTCAAGGTCATTCTCTGCTACATAGGAAGCTTGACTTCAGCCTGAGATACCTGAAGCTCTGTCTCAGAAAACAAAAGTTAGAAACAAGTGAGCTGAGAGCACACACTCACTGGAGAAGAGAACCTCCTTGTGAAATCATTTCCTTCACTCCACGTGGCTCCATGGAGCTTCCCAGTGAAGACTCTGAGCAGCGGCCCCCAACCCTTCCAGGCAAGCGTTTGACAAAGGAAAGTGTATCCAGTGCTTGTGTGGTGTTGGAGGGGTGCAGGCTAATTGCCACTTTTCTCACTGTTGCCACAAGATACCCCACAAACGCAACTTGAAAAAAAGAAAGGTTTATTTTGGCTCATGTCTGTGGTGGAGAGAAAGTTTCGTGAGGCCTCTGGTCACATTGCATCTGCAGTTGCGAGGCAGAGAGATCGGTGCTGCTGATCAGCTCACTCTCTCCAGTCCATGGAATGGTGCCACTCGCATTTAGGGTGAGTCTTCCCCCTGGAATTGATTCAACCTAATAATGCCCTTACAGATGTGCTTAGAAGTTTGTGCTCCAGGAGATTCTACATCCTGTTAACAGCCTATATGAACCAGCACAGGGAAGTTGCTTCTAGGACTCCCTTCAGACGCCAACATCTTTGAAGGCCCTTACCTAAAGCATAGTATTTGTGTATGAAGTATGCACACCCTGTTATGTTTGTTGATTCGTCTCTAGATTCTTTGTAACACCCAATACAAAGTAGATCCGATGCAAGTTGATGCTCTGCTACATTATTTACGGAATACTGATGGAAGTCTGTACATGTTCAGCACTGAGAGTTATTTTTCTGAATACATTTGAGTCACGAGTAGTTGAATCCATGAATAAGGACGCCTGGATCTAAAATTAATGAAGAATTGAAAGATATCTTAGTGTGGACCCAAGTGTATGGAGATTTTGGTGGAGGAAATTTGTTCTAGTCAAATGGTTTGAAAGATTAAAATGGGACCAGGGAGATAGCTTAGTGTGTAAAGAGGCTTGGTACTGTGTCTGACAACCTGAGTTTAAGCCCCAGAATCCAGATGGTGGAAGGAGAGAAGTGAATCTCACAAGTTGTCCTCAGAACTCCTCACTCAAACTGTGACACACATGCACCCACATCCACACACAAAATAATAATAATTTTAATAATAATAATAATAATAATAATAATAATAATAATAATCTGAATTGGCCCCAGCAATCTCACTCTATCTGAGAAGCTTCAAAGCTTGGGACTAGTCAGATCTTTAACTGAATTGAGATGGCTCAGCAGTCAAGAGTATTTACTGCTCTCCCAAAGGACCAGAGTTCAATTGTTGGGTGGCTGACAATCACCTGTAACCCCAGCTCCAGAGGATCTAATACCCCTTTCCAATTCCAAGGTCATACATTCATGCACATACAGATTCACACACATGCAAATACAAAATAGTAATAATCTTTAAAAAATGAATTATGTTGTAGAAATGCTAATAACCATGGTCACGTTAATCTAGTTCTTTCTTTTTTTTTTTTTTTGGTGGGCGTAGGGGTGGGTTTGAGACAGGATTTCTCTCTGTATCCCTGGCTGTCCTGGAACCTGCTTTGTAGACCAGGCTGGCCTTGAACTCAGAGATCCACCTGCCTTTGTGTCCAGAGTACTGGGATTAAAGGCATGCATCACCACTGCCCAGCTTTGTCTAGCAAAACATAAGAGATAAGAAGTTAGAGTCACCTTGATTGGAAACCCTCAAAAGTGTTTAGAGTTTGGGAAGGTTGAAGAAAATCAAAAGGCCCCCCAAAAAAGTCAAGATTGGGAAAATGAGGGAATTTGATCGACTAGAGAAATCATTAAGCTGGATATAAAGGAGAGCTAGAGTGTGGATGAAGAATCCATGCTCTTTGTTCCTTTGGCATCTATTGAGGGTGATGTGGCCAAAAGCATTCTGACTGCCCATGTGTAGATTATTCCCATTACCTGGCGGCATCCATTCTGCTCGCTAAGGACACTAAGCTGCTCCCTGTTGTTGGTTGTTTATGCTCTTTTGGGGGGCCTACCACCCAACTCCCAAATAAATCACACATGGAAGCTTATTCTTAATTATAAACGCCCAGCCTTAGCTTAGCTTGTTTCTTGCCAGCTTTTCTTATCTTAAATTATCCTGTCTATCTTTTGTCTCTGGGCTTTTCCCACTCTCTTACTTCTGTAAATCTTACTCTTACTCTGTGGCGGGCATGCTGTGTAGTTGAGTGGCTGGCCCCTGGAGTCCTCCTCCTTCTCTGGCTCCTTCTTTCCTTGATCTCACAAATTTACACACACACACACACACACACACACACACACACACACACACTCTGCCTGCCAGCCCCGCCTGCCCTTTCTCCTACCTTGCTATTGTCCATTCAGCTCTTTATTAGACCATCAGGTGTTTTAGACAGGCACAGTAACACAGCTTCACAGAGTTAAACAAATGCATCATAAACAACAGTAACATAGCTTAAAGTAGTATTCTGCAACAGCTCCCTTCGATAGAGCTTGCTGAAGATAAGAACTCTTCAGTCCCCACTGAAGTGATACTTGAGTTCCCTGTCTTCCACACTCACTTTGTCAGGTCACCCTGCAGCCAGTCCAGTGACCGATGGCTGGAACTGGAGGAAACAAAACGTCATTCCTCTGACTTCAACTAGGTCACATTTAGGATGATTTGAGCTTGAGAGCCCCTCCTGGGATGAAGATGGGGCTGGACCCTTGCCCACTCCTATATCCCTTACTTCTACCCGCTCTATCTTTGAGTGTCCCCCTAATAAATCACTGTTGAGTATCCCCAAGGCATCGCTGAATCAATCAGGCAGCCTCCTCCCTGAGGCTTTTCCGAAGTAGATACAGACAAGCCCACAGGGATTTACAGCGTCCAGCAATAGCGGTTCAGACTGAAGACACACTGTGCTCTGGGATGGGAGTGGTTCGCTGTGTGCTCGTTGGAGGTGAGAACTGAAATGTGATTAGGGACTGGCTAGGGGAAGAGGTGAGGGAAAGGATTCACCGGGCAGAGGGAAAAGGACCAATCCAAGTCTAGATGGATGCTACTAAGGTACCACCCTCAAATTGCATAATGAAGCTAAGGGTGGCAGTGGCAGGGAAAAGGAGGCCCAATGCTGTGAAGGTTACGAAAGGCTGAGGGACCGAGTCACAGGCTTGCACTGGATCACCAAGCAAAGGAAACATAATGAAGAGTTTTAAGTGGACATTACAAAATAAGACTTTAATTAGAAAAAAAAAATCCCGGGTGTCATATGCAGAAAGGAGTCAAAAGTAAAGGCTGATGTAAGGACGCAGCCCTGGTTAATGTCCCCAGAGTGATGTCACGCTAAGAGCTACCATGTCGTCAGTAGAGAGATACAGGCTAAATGTCAGCTCCGAGGCTGGCCAGCCTGGGCAAGCTCTCTCTAAACTTTAGCTTCCCTAACTGTGAATGGGGTTACTAACAGACTCGCTAGGTCAGAACTAGAGTAGGTGTGATCACCAGAGGAGCTAGTGGGCCAAGAGGGCTTTGCTGTTTTTTGCAACACTTGGCATGCCGGGGGCACCGACGGAATGATGTTATCCATGTGATGTGAAGTTGAGCAACAGTTACGGAAATGGAAAACCGTAGACGGAGTCAGGGATTGTCAGAAGCGGAATTAAAAGGATGTGATGACTGGCTGAGGTGGAAATAGGGGGCAGAGAAGCATCAGGGATTTCTGTCTTGGCATCGGATAAATTGAGACTTTGCAAGGAAGACGTGAGGATGACTGACTTTGGTTTCTGACCTGTTGATGTTGAAGAGCCTGTGAGGTACCAAGAGTAGCACTGTCTGGCAAGGGATTGTGTGTGTGTGAGCCCAAAGTTCCAGAGGTCTGAGTAGGGCAGAGCAGGGAAGCATGAATGAGAGAATCCATGCAGAGTGTACTGAACTCAGAAAAGACCAGCGGAGCTGCGTTAGACCCAGAGAGCAAAGGCGGTGATGGGATGTACCTCTCTGTCCCAGGGAACTCAGCCTTGTTAGAGAAAGCAGATAATTAGATTATTAGAATACAGTGGATATGTTTGCACTGAAGCTATCCTGTGAATCACAGAAATTGAGGGAACCCAGGGTAGACAAAGACTCAGAAGATCAGAGATGAATAGAGATAGCCTGCAGGGTGGGGAGGGGCAAGGAAGAGAAGGGTGGACCAGCTGGGAAAGGGGAAAGGATGTCTTGCTTGCTTTTTTTGGTTTTTGAATTGATGAGCCAGGATCTCATTGTATAGCCCAGGTTTACCTTGAGCATGAAGTCCCCCTGCCTCAGTGCAACTGGAAAGAACTTTTCTTTTTAATGACTCTTAACCCAGAGACAAAATCATTGACTGTAACATCATAACATCAAGAGGAGGCCTGACTGTAACATCATAACGTCAGGGGGAGGCTGAGTGCCGTGGGTTCTATGCCGCTCAAGCTGTGTTACATGGAATTGTCAGAATTCCAAGGGGTCCTTATAATTGGAGGCCACCTTAGTGGGGAGGGTGGAAACTAAGCAGATGCCTCACTAGACCAGAGGGTCTGACTTCCTTTGCAAATTGGGACTGTGTGCATGCTTTCTTTAAAAAGAGAGAGAGAGAAAGAAAGGTATTGACTTAAGGTAAATGTGAAGGGAAAGAATCTGAGCCCAGAGATGCCAAGTGACTTGGTAAAGATGGTCCTGCTAATTAGGGATCAGGCTGGGTCCACACTTAAGGCTCTGATCCTTGGGCCGGTACTCTTTCTTGCTGTGGCTGAGAACGTGTACTTTTAATTTGTGTGGTTGATGTTTCTATCTTCAGATTTTTCTGAACTGTAGTAAAAGAGAGATACGCACTCGCCAGTGTCACAGAAGCAAAGATCTGTCATGGAACAGGAATTCAAGTCATTACCCAATGACATCCTTCCCTCCTTTTGATTCCTTAACAAGCAGGCAGAAAGTTGACCCTGAGAGAAGCCCTTCAGGTTTGCTAACCCCTAGGCTTGCCTTTCTGTGAAGGGCCCTGTTTCATTACCCTTGACCTAAGTCTGAACAGACACTACCACCCATGCTGGAATGCTCCACCACCATCTATGTTAAAAGGGAATTAAAAAAAAAAAAAAAACTCAACTCATACAGATTTAAACGAACAGGTCTGAAAATTGATTTAACTCAATCCATGAGGGAACTAAGCAGGTACTATAACTGATTCAAGGAAGAGCCAAGGAACGGACTCATTGGCAGTCAGAAGTACTGAAATGAATGTACACAAAAGGGTAAAACTAGAGTCTTCCACGGGGCAGCCGATTGTAACTGTACCACAAGGAGCATGGTTTGCATGTCTGCAGACAAGAATTATTCTGCAAAGTTACCAGTGATCTACAATTTACGGAGTAGTAAAATAGCTTGCGTGGAAGCTAACTCAGATACTGTGGATAAAGCACACCCCAGACAGAATACAGTTTCCTAAAGATGCACACATTTCTACCTGCATCGGCTAGGAAAGCAGAGATAAACTTGACAAATGAAACAGGAGGCTCTCAGGCCCCCTTCCTGCTACATATACCAAGATACACAAAGTATGCTTATGCATGTGTTACATACCCTGTTCCAAATGAAGGTTTAATAAAACAGGACTCAGTTTACTACAAGTGATACTCTTTTGTCCTTTTGTTAATGCATAATTTGTTTGTTTGTTTGTTTTTCAAGACAGGGTTTCTCTGGCTGTCCTGGAACTTACTCTGTAGACCAGGCTGGCTTTGAACTCACAGAGATCCACCTGCTTCTGCCTCTTGAGTGTTGGGATTAAAGGTGTGCACCACCAAGCCCAGCTTTTACTACTCAAGTTTTGTATCTACTAAAATTAATTTTGGAAGTCGTTATAAATAAAAAAATATTTATCATGGGGAGGGGGGTCATGTGAGTGCCAAAGCTAGTGTGTAGAGGTCAGAAGACAATATTTGGGAATTGGTTCTCTCCTTCCACCATGTGTTCTAGGGATTGAACTCAGGTCAGCTTGCTTAACAGGCAGCTTTACCCACTGGGCCATCTTGCCTGACCTAATTTTGCAACTCACTGATGCATTGCTACCCACTAATGATCAAGGATTCTCGTTTGAAAGCAAGGGACAAGGTCAATGTTCCTCAGTCTGTCTGTGGGGAAGTACCAGCTTTGAAATATTCTATCACTTCAAGTTTTTCATATACTGATTGATACTTTCTAAAACATAAAAATAAATTACTACAAAAATGAAGGGGAAAAGCTCCAACAGACTTACAAAATGTGAGTTCAATTTTTTTTCTTATTAGATCAACTAGACATAAAATTGGATGTAGAGGCAATGTCATATTTCCTTTTTTTTTTTAAGAAAAAGATTGATTTTATTTTAAATTGCAGGTGTGAATGCATGAGGATGCCAGAGGCATCAGATCCCCTGGAGTTGCAGGTGTTTGTGAGCTGCCTGATGTGGGTGCTAGAGACCAAACTTTAGTTCTCTGAAAGAGCAGTATGTGCCTTTAACAGCTGAGCTGCCTGTCCCGCCCCCACCCCGCCGCCATATCTCATTTCTATTTGAATGTTTGCAAATGCCCATTCTCAGAGTCTATATTTAGTTCCTCCCACACTGAAACGGTGGTAGATCCACTGCTTCTTGGACCACACTTTCAAGTATCCCTGACTAGATGACCCCTAGGGCCCCAACCAATGCTGACAGTACAGGGATGTTAGGAATCGTCTTTCAGCCCTGTACTGTTTGCCTAAAGCATGATCATCAGGCTGTTCTCTCGGGCTGCTCTTCTTTTGCAGGTATGCATGGGGGGTGGGGGGCAGAGCAGAGGTTGACATCAGGCATCTTCCTTGATCTGCCCCTGAACCTAGAACTCTTCCAATGAACTAGACTGGCTAGCCAGCAAGCCCCAGGAACCCTCTTGCTCCCACATCCCCAGTGCTAAGGGCACAGGTGTCAGCAGCCACGCCTGGCTTGTGTGTATGTGTGTACAGGCAGCAGGGCCAAACTCAGCTGTCTGCGCGGCAAGCGCTATGCTAGCCGAGTCATCTCACCAACCTCTCAAGCCATCCTCCTGTGCTAATCTTCATGTGCCCAAGAGTATTGTTTCATCTGCCTGTTTCTCTCCCCTCTTCCCATCTGCGAGAGGACATCATTGCTTGCCTTAACCATCGATTCTGATATGCAGGTTGTGGTGTACAAGGGTTACCTGCTGCAATTCCGATGGGATGCTTGCAGGCCAGGGGTTGACTGTGTGCCCAGCCAGAGGGTAGAGAGCAGGCTTGTGTGGTAGAGAAAGGGCCTCCTTCCTGCAAGGAACAACTGTGAGATTGTGCTGTCAGCACAGCAGACAATGGAAGGAAGCGGCCAGTGTGAGTCTGCCTTTGAAGAGAGCTTTTGGGGGAAAAAAATGGGTCCAGAATACCGTTTACAAGTCGCTATTTGCAAACTTGGACTACTCCCTGGAGACCGCTCTCTGGGAGATGGGAGCTGTAAGGCTGGCTGCCACAGCACATGGGAAACGGAACCATGGGGACAAGCCCTCCCAACTCTAATTCTGTCTTAGAATAAGACCAAAGGGAGATGTTGGAAAACCTGCTCAGAGCAGCTGGGTGCCTTCACCATTCTCTGAAGACAGGGGACCCTTGGTCTTTGTGAAGCTTCCTTCTGATGATATTTGCAAGCCTTCAAACTCTCTGTTAAACAGGAGGGTGTTTTGTTTTGTTTTACGTATGTATGTGGTGTGTACGTTTGCATGTTTGGGAGTGCGTGTGCATGCACGTGGAGGCCTGAGGTTGATGGTGGGACTCATCCTCTACCGTTCTTCCACCTTATTTATCGAGGGTCCCCCAGGCAGACTCGGTGCTCAAGGGTATGAGTAGTCTTGCTGGCAGCTTGCTTGGGAGACCCTTTGCCTCCACCTCCTGAGGATGGAATTACAGGCAGACTGCTACAAACAACTGGCATTTCTGTGGGTCCTAGGGACCTGAAACTCTGTTCCTCATGTTTGCAAAACAACCAAGCCCAAGAGTTTTTACACCATGGCATGGTAGCTTGAGCTCATAATCTAAGCATGTGAGAACAGGCAGGCCATCACCAGGTTGAGACCAGCCTGGGCTACACAGAAAGTTCTAGGGTAGCCTGAGCTACAGTGAGTTTCCTCATTATCCACCCAGCAATGAAATAAAGCAGGATTTCAAAGGACTGACTACCAAGTCAATGGATAATAAAGGCGTATTGAGAGTCAATGACAGGCAACAAATAATTTTCTCCTAAAACTGAGAGAGAGTCATTGCCCACCGTAAGTCAGTCTTGAGTCTGGGAAAATGAGCCATGTCTTACCCTGTATGGGCTGCTAGTCACAAACTAAGTTATGAAAAATTCTAGACTGCTGGATTCTGTTGTTAATGCCTCTACTTCATCTCTGTTCATTTATTTCATTCCATACCAAAATGAACAGCTGTATTACTTGATGTTTAGACTTTCTAGGCTCATCCACATTTCCCATATATAAGACGTAATGTATATAAAGTACTTCATACGAGGCCTGCTACACAGTGAGCACTCAGGAAGTGTTAACTCTGACATTTGTATATGTATATATATTAAACCTGTGCTATCTGGATTGCATAAGTCAGCTTTCGTGCTTAGGGCTGTATTGATGCCTGTGTGGGTGCCAGGTATTCTCATTATCCAATATGCTTCTGCTTTCCTAGTCAGCTCACCGAGGTGTTGTTTGCAGTGGTCTCCACTAGTCTTCAAGCTCATGGTGGTAGGTCTTTCATAGCCTCCCTACTTCCCTTACAGCTCTTAGCAGCAACAACGTTTCTGCATACGCTGGGCACCGGGCAGATGCTGCCGCCTGGCTGACATGTTGGCTGACGATCCCCTCCATCCTAGTCTAAGTTTTCATCATGGTGACCATGAGAAGCTCCTTTTCTACCTCTCCTGTTACCCCAAACAGTCTTCCTCGGTCTCCCTGCCTCACTGCCTCGCCATCCCATTTCACCCTTTCTTCCTCTCTCTACATCTTTCCACTTCATTTCCCTCCCTAGACTGCCATTTTTTTTTAAAACTCAGCACACAGACATTTGTTAGTTTTAGAAAATATTTCCCCCTTGCTTCTATATCTTAATTTAGCTGTGCCCGTTTTTTCTGTGCGACCTACCGGTATAAATGAGACGATAGTTCCAAGTGTGACATGTTAAAGATGAAAAGCCCCATTCAGGGAAATTGAACACATACTCGAAGCCAGGCACTGACTCTGTGCAGAGAAACTTGCTTGGTGCCTCTTGTCTGTGACGCTGTGTTGAGGCAGACGTTGTTCAAGGCTCTCTGCAAGTGGAGTGGGATGGGTGGCATGAAGCCATGGCCTTCTAGAGGAGAATGGTTCAGATGCGGAAACAAACCTCTGGAGTCAATGAATTTCACAGTCCTGTGCCCTTCCTATGCCTTAGTCTCAGTCGTAGAACAGACGCCTGGAGTGAGCTGTTCAAGTGACAGGCATCAGCACGGAAGTGCAGAGGAGATGAGGCTCACGTCACGCCAGCTCTCGGAGGGAAACAGGTACCTCAAGCAGCCGCAGGGGTCATTTCCACTCTGGCAACGGTAAACCAAGTCTGCCCTAATTAGAGTATTTTGTTGTATTTTCATAATATAATAATCTAGTTTATCTGCAAGTGATTCATTTACAATTCAATGAAACAACCAAGGAGAATAAAACATTAAAATAAACATGTGTTCAAATAAGATACACTGTGTATAATTAGACACAACACATAGGCCTGTCTTAGCGTTTGATTTGCATGATAATACAAATAGGTCATTTGAGGATATGCCAAATATCAGAGATTAGCTGACCTCTGGGCGCTCCTGCCAAGCTGGAGAGGACGATTTTGTGACCTGAATGAAAAATGAAAAAAAAAAAAAAAAACATTCTGTGTGCTATGCAAATGTTTACAAGAATCCAGCTGTTTGATGTCAGGTAGACAGAACACCCGGATAACTGACAGAGACATTTCACTTTCATCCAGATGTTTCTGCATTGTGTTGATTTAGCCCGACACATAGCAAAGTTAAGTCACTTTCTCAGGATGCCCAAAGAAATCTTCTTTAGTATACTGGCACTAAAACTGCTTAGAGGTTTGCTGCTTTGGTGTCTCCAGCACAAATGCTTTGCTACTGCCCCACACTTGAAAATAGCCCATTCATTTCTCTTCATTGTCCGGCGCTCTGCCTTCCTCACTGCCCACCACCCAAGGTCTGTGTTAACCTGAGCTGTGACCCATGACAAAGCAGACTCCTCTATCACAGGACTGTGCACTGTGGCCTTTGTCTTTGAAGCTGCTTCTGTTCACAGCAATCACTGCCTCTCTGGAACATCGCTATTTGGGCCAAGGGCTGTTCGGATCGGGATTCCTAGCCATCTTAAAGGTTGATTGCGGTATAGGCAATCACAGCCCCCATTCATCCTCCCATTATTGTGGTCAGTAATACAACTCATCTAGATTTGGCTGTGATTCACAGGCCTGGCTCAAGTGATGGATGCTGACCCCAAAGTCCTATCCGCTCACCCATAAATCTCAACGCCGTCCTTGGCTTTGCAGCTGGAGCTACCATATGCAGAGCCTGTGATGTTTGCAAATCAGCCTCTTTGACTCAGCTTCTTCCGGTTGCCTTGAGTCCCGGTGAATCTACCAGTGCCTGATTGCTGCCTGTCTCCAGCCCATCTGGTACCTCTCACCGCCCAGATGTCTTAAGCTTGACCAGTCAGCTTGAAATTGTACCTTCCTCTGTCCCTGGCTTCTTTGCTTCCCTGCCCCCACCACCCGAAACCTCATTCCCATTTGCATTGCCTCCCTCAGGTTCCTGCTCAGGTTCTGTTGTTGGACACTCAGGCCCCTGCATCTACCCAGAGGCAACAGGTGCAAGGGCTCAGGTTCTAGAGCAAGCCCCCTATCTGACACTGAGCACATTACAACACTCCTGGGGCTGCACTGTCCTAATCCTGATGTGATAGTATTGGACTAAATCAGGTCTGAGGTCCCCTCTGGTTCTAAAATCACATTATCTTCCTAATACCACAAGGCTGGCTGCCTTCCAAGGCACCAGTGCTTATCATTTTATCTCGTTATTATTCAGAGATAGTTTGAGGGCAGGGTGAGGATGAAAAACCAAGGCACCAGGATCCATGTCTTGAGAACTTAGAAAACTCGTCTGCTAACTTTCTCATCTTTATGTGCCCTCTTTCTGTGTTGAATCTAAAACTCAACTTAACCATGTGCATTGTCACCAGGCTGCCACTTCCTCAAGTGCACAGTAAAGACAGACACACAGGAAAAACCCTGCATGCTATACAAGCAAGGTGCTTTGAACCCAAAATACAGTGAAAGTCAAAGACATCCTGAACCCGGGAGCCAGAGGAGAGTGGATGGGTAAGACAGACCGGACTAGGGGAAGTGCCTGTGTTTAGGTGACTGCCAGGGAAAAGTCTTCCCATGTAGCACACAGTCAACACTTCCTCTGGAATTTAAATATGCTAATTACACATGCTACTAAGTAAGTAAGGAAGGAAAAAAGCAAGTGAGCAAGCTCTAGCTTAGTATGCAAACTGTAGAAGCGTCCTGAGTTGAGATCTGCAGAAAAACAATCTTATGTGGTATTGAGCACTTGTCCCTTCATGGCAAGGATGGTCCAGCACAGTTGATTTTAACTGCTTTTTCCTAACACCTTAATACAGGTTACATCAGGGTAATGAATATTTAGTGAAGTTCTCAAGAATTCACAAAGGGTTTTAGTCTAGGAAGTAGAGAGAAGGGCATTTATATGCTTTCCTTATGTGAATAAATTAATGGTCTTTTTCTGTTTTGATTGTGGTTATTATAATTTTAAAGCACAGGCTGATTCAGTGGATTTACTCCTGGTAGTGATAAAAAAAAATATATCACTAGAGATGATCCCTGGTTTTGGCTTCTAAGCTCAGAAACAGTTCTGAATAATCAGCCCAATTCCCAAGCTGAGTCATAAGAGAGCAAACGAGTGTTGTGTGGGACTACACTGGATAGGAAAGGAGCATCCGTTGCTGTTTAGAGTGGGCTGCAGTTGTCCTGCTTTGGCAAGATGGGCTGTCACTTAAGGAAGAGAGTGTGTCCAAGGAGGGTTGATTCATTCTCTTTTTTACCTACTAACTCTTATTTCTTTTTAAGGAATATCTGTTACTCATTCTTTGACAACTTCACACTTACATACAGTGTGTCTTATGTTCATCCCTAACTACTCCCCCAGTCCCCCGAGAGCCTCTCAAAACACCCCCTCGCACTTTCATGCCCTCTTTCTTTTCTTTATAATCTACTGAGTCCAATTAGTGTGGCCTATAGGCACATGACTGGGGCATTCCACCAGAGCATGGAAAAATCTACCAGTAGCCTCCTTCTCTCACAAAGAAGATGACTTCCTGTCCCCCAGCAGCTCCTCAGCCAGGGGTACTGCCTCACAAGCCCTTCCTCTGTCTGTGCTAGAAAGTTGATTGACTCAGTCTTGGGCATTAACTCTTTATGCACTACTAAAGAAGTTTCTCTGATTAAGGTTGAGGATAGCACTAATGTATACATATGAACATAAATATTTAGAAGGAAGTTTGACCACATGTTCATTTAGCAAAACAACAGTAGTAGGTTCCCCACTAGGGCCTATGTCCTCCCCAGTCAGGTTGTGTTGAACAGGCTTACAGCACCAGGCATGAATTCCTTACTATGGAGCAGGTCTCAAATTTTATAATTCATCAGAAAGTAGTTGGTTATCCCAATAGCAGCCATGCCACTATTGGAGCAGTGAGCACACTCTGCCTTTCGTCTAGTAATTCTTTACCCTCAAATGGACTCCTGGGTTTTCTATCTCCCCTTTTCAGACCCAGTTCAACTTTCCTCACCCAGTAGTCCATTGATAGAAACTTTGCATTTAAAGACTGTCAATGCTCTATTATTTTCCTAATCAGCTTTTCCATGGCCAGGAGGGTCTTATACCAACATATCCTATAACCTAACGTTTCTGTAATGAGTTAAAAAGCAAGAGGGACAATTAAGGTAGATAGAATGTGAGCTTTACCCTTAGTGCAAAGACAGGCCCTAAGAGTTCTGTTGAACTTGTAGGTAGAAGAGGTGGGAAGAACTGGCCTTTAGGCCCAGATTGGATTAGATGACTGGAGAAGCTTAAGTATGGAAGGTTGCGTGTAGAATGAGTGTAGTGTTTTGAAAGCACTTGCTTATTGAGCCCCACAGGGAATGGAACTAACAGAGAGTATGGAAGATGATGGTCTAAATCACTCCTGGATCAGAAAAGAACCTCAGAGTGAGAGAACATGGCATAAATCTCAGTGGGAGTCACATCCTGGGACTTCATTTTGAATTCAGCAAGGAACAGAATATGTCCAGGAGGGTAACTAGGCAGACCAATTCCCACCAAGGGGAGGGCATTGAATGGAAAATCAATAAATATGCCAAATACCGTTCAAGTGTCCACACGAGGGTCTGTAAATGAAACAAGCATAAGAATGATATCTGCTTCCAAGGATAAGATATACCCATGTGGAAGACTTAAGTGTGAAATGGTTGTTAAAGGCAACAGTTGAGGACCTGCCTCAAAGCACTGTTTAACATCATCAGGTGGATTATAGCATATAGTGAATGGGCAAATTCTTTAGACCTTGCCAAAAGCTCACCTACTTTCATTTCAGTGAATGAGCCCCACTAACAGGGTGGCACCGTGGTGCCTAAGAGGAGAGTAGAGAGAAAGTTGTCTAGATGGATGGAGCAGGTCTAGAACTGGGTTTTGAGAGCAAAGTGTTGCTTGCTTTCTCATACTCTGTCTCTGTCTCTTCCTAGCGGCTGGTCTGTCTCTCTATGCTCCCCCCGCCTCTGTGTGTGTGTGTGTGTGTGTGTGTGTGTGTCCAAAAGATGAAGAAAGATGTAGAGAAGCTAGCATACAGTTACAGAGACATAGAAGAAGGCTGACTAAGTAAACAGAAAGAATATCCAACACACAGCCGGTGAGTGGACAGCCAATCCCAGGAGACTTCAGATAAGTATATGAGTGAGGCTAAACCACGCACCGGGAAAATTTTAAATTAGATCCAGCTAGGTTCTTTTTGCCTGCATAGATCCAGGCAAGGTGACTTAACTTCTCTGAGATTCCTTTGGTTTTAGGCAGGAATAGCAATCCTACTTTAGCAGGATGTGGTGAATGCACAAAGGGGATAACAGACATACAAAAACCCACTAGGAAGTCTTATATGAAATCAATACTCAACAGATACCAGTTGTCAATGGCAGTTCGAGGTGCTTATGGCCTGTCGCCTTTTGGTAAAGAAGTGCTACAGATATTAGAATGTGAAGCTTCACAAGACACTGAAAGTGTGAAAACCGTCATCTCTCTTTTAAGCACGGGATATCTTCGCAGCACGAACCAGGGTTTCACCAGAGGAATAAGCAATGCTGGGAGGGAAGAGGGGGAGGGGGAGGAGGAGGAAGGGGGAGGAGGAGAAGGGGGAGGAGGGGGAGAGGGAGGAGGCGGCAAAACCTTCAGAAGTCTTCCCCCACCCCGCCTGTCTTCCACACACACCTCCAGCCAGATCACCAACTGGCAGGCAACCTAGTTCTGCTCTCCTCTGCCTGAACAGTCCAGACTTGGGTCGGCTTGGCTGCTGAGTTAGGATGTGGTGTAACCTGGGGCATCCATTTCTCAAAGCATCAGGCCGTGTTAAAGAGGACGAGCTCTGATCAAACCCAACATTGGTTCCTTCTTAGACTAGCCCATGGATATGCCTCTCATTGGCAGTCTTTTCCCGCCTTGTCTGTGGCAGTTTGGTAATAGTCTGGCGTGGTGGAATTTTCTCTCCCACGGCATCTCTGCGACTGAGTTCCATGGCTCTTCCAAAACCCAGGCAGAGTCCAGAACTTCCGACGGCGGTGTTCCTGTCTCAGTAGTGCTGCTGTAGCTCCCGTGCGCGTGCGCATGCTGTCTCTTGTTAACTCACCCCATCTGGGGGAGTCTTCTCTTTCATTTACCACCACTTTCAGCACCTGAGAAGTGGAGGGGAATTATTGCCGTCATGAGATGTACACCCATGTACAAAGCTACGCCTCATACAGTTCCACGGTTATTTGCACGAGGAATGGGCTCCCAGTTGGTAGAATTGTTTGGGAAGGATTTGGAGGTGTGGCTTCATTGAAGGAGGTTTGTCACTGAGAGTGGGCTTTGAGGTTTCAAAAGCCGAAGCCATTCCAGTCAGTGATCTTTGCCTCATGCCTGTGAATCAAGATGTAAGCTCTCAGCTGTTGCTCCAGCCCCATGTCTGCCTGCCTGCTGCCATGGTCTCAGTGGCTATGACAGTCATGGACTCTAACATTCTTGAACTGTGAGCCCCAAATTAAATGATTTCTTCTGTAAGTTACCTTGGTCATGGGGTTTTGTTTCAGCAATTGAAAAGTTACGAAGACAGGGTTAGAAGGGTGCCAGCACACAGTAGGTGCTCAGCAAGTGTGGGCATGTGTGAAAAAAAAATAGGAGCCGACAAGCACAAGGATGTTGTAAGTCTAGGCTCCTGGCCCTCATGAGTCACTGGAACTTTCTCTTCACCTTTGGTCAAGTCCCCACTGCAGTAAGGTAAGAAGCTGTTTGTATTACACAGCTCCACAAGGTAGGAGGCAGCTGTCCTTCCCTTTGCAAATCTGCAAGGCCCTTCTCAGGAAACGTCTCCCTCCCACATGGAAGCAAGCCTCTTGGGTTTCTTAAAGATCTCCTTCCTACATGCACAAGTCCTGGTAGGCTTGCCTCAACCCTCTCCATACTGCCTCATCTCAGTTCCGTTAGTGCTTCTTGAGGCTCTTAAAACCCTCCATTTATATAATCCATTTGCTTCTGTCACGATTCCTGGCCTCAAATAATAATAGATACAATGAGGAGATACCAGTATTGGTGCTACCAATGTTTCCTATCAGTCTGGTTCACATGCACCAACTCAGAAGTATTTGCAACGGGTCATTGATACCACTCTCCCCAAATGCAGGTCATATGTGTTTTATTTCAGCTTGCCCTTCAGCAAACTTATGAAGAAGGTACTAATGTTGTCCCCTAATTGTAGTCAATGAAATGAGGCCTGGAGAGATTGAGTGACCTGCTCAAGGTCACACTGAAAAGTGGCCCAGTCTGGATCTGAACTTGAAGTTGTCTGATGGCAGAACTTTATACTCCCAGCAACCCCAAAGGAAGCTCAGATCTGCATGTGTCACTTTCTCAGCAATCCCCTGGAGATGCATCCCGAATGACAGGTTTGAGTGTGATGATGACGATGGTGATGTGTATGTAGCATTTATGGCATTCCATGACACACACATAGTGGTTATAGGCCAACCTTAAAAATACTCACTTACTAATTTCTATTAATTCTTTGAGAATTTCTTGTGTGCATATGATGTAGTTTGATCATATTCACATCTCATTCCTCCCCTAACTCTTCCTAGATCTACTCTTCACCATCAACTCCTGTTGTTGGTTGTTTTATTACTCTTTACTCTTTGGATGCTCCCACCCAGTTCCCAAATAAATCACACAGAGTCTTATTCTTTCTTATGAATGTCTGGCCTTAGCTTGGCTTGTTTCTAGACAGCTTGTCTTAATGTAATTAACCTGTCTACCTTTTGCCTTTGAGCTTTTATCTTTCTCTGTTTCTGTATATCTTTTCTTTCCTTCTTATTCTGTGTCTGGCTGTGAGTGGGTGGCTGGCATCTTCTTTTCTTGCTCCTTCATCTCTCTTGTTTTTCCTTGTATTTATCCTCTCTGCCTGCCAGCCCTGCCTATCCTTTCTCCTCCCTAGCTATTGGCCATTCAGCTCTTTATTAGACCAATCAGATGTTTTAGACAGGCACAGTAACACAGCTTCACAGAGTTAAACAAATGCAACATAAAAGAATGCAACGTATCTTTGCATCATTAAAACAAATGTTCCACAGCGTAAACAAATGTAACACATCGTAAAATAATGTTCCACAACAGACTCCTCCCAACCTCATGTCTAGAGGTCAACTTAACTTCTACCTTGTTGAGTTAGGCAAGGTCTCTCTTATCTCTGCTGTACCTAGTACTCCAGGCTAGCAGGCCCATGAACTGATTTGTAAGCTAGATCACTAAATCCAGGATTTGAGACTGGGTTTCTATACGTAACCCTGGCTATCCTAGAATTTCATATATAGAGAAGGCTAGCCTGGAGCTCACAGACACTCATCTGCTTCTGGCTCTAGAATGCTGTAATTAAAGGCCACTATGCCCAATCCTTTTTCCCCATAAGGATGTCTGTGGGATCAAACCCAGGACTTCAGGCTTCCACAGCCGACTACTTTTACCTACTGACCCATCTTGTATGTCCATGAGCTACAGAGTTACACTGTTTTCTGCTACACAGCAATAATTTTCCCTATGGAAATAACTATTTTATTTTTCTTCTGTTATTTTTTTCCTTCATATCCGTTTTGCCCAGCTCCTATTTCTTGGTTGCCTCCTGGTCTCTGGTTCTGTGCTAATGCTGTGGGAGTTTGTTCACATGGCATCTTCTAGAGCCCTGGATCTTCAGTCTGCTCTCTCTTTTCCCATCTCTCACCATTCTTTACCTGATTCCCAAAGAAAACTGGATCAAGAAGTATTATTAGCATTTGGAATTTAAAATCTCTTAGAAGCTATGGACCAGGTTATTTCCTTTACCCACCAAGGCTCAGATCTACAGGGCTAATTGTTATCATGTTCTAATTAAAACCTGTTCTCCACTGCAGGCTACTTAGCCCCTGAGTTAGGTAACTCATAGGTAATAAGTGATTTTTGGTCCTTTATGTCCATCTCGGAGTCTGTAAAATACTTATCTCTTAAGGGTCTAATGAAGAGGAAAGAAATGAATACACATGAAGTTTCATGCTAGAATTAACAAATGGTGGATTATTGTTTGAAATTTTACTTCAGCATGCTTTTCTCTAGTTATAAGCTACAATTTCTAAAAATTTGCTGTAGTTATATTTGGTTTGGTCCTAAACATGACTTTTAAAAATGAACTTCTTCCCTGGGTGATGGTGGCACACATCTTTAATCCTAGCACATGGGAGGCAGAGGCAGGTGGATCTCTGAGTTCAAGGCCAGCCTGGTCTGCAGAGTGAGTTCCCGGACAGTTGGGACTACACAGAGAAATCGTGTTGCCAAAAACCAAACCAAACCTAAACAAACAAACAAATAAAACAGCAACAAAGAAGAGAACTTCTTCTGTTGATCGCAGGATGCCATTATGGAAGAAATTCTGTATAGCAATAAAGGCCAACACTCTGGAGTCTTCTGCGCTTTCCCCACAGGGAAAGGTTGGCCAGGTTATGCTGTATACGTTCTCTTCCACCCCAGCTATTCCAAATGTCGGGTCATAACTGCCCTCCACTCCTGCTGCTCTACACTGTAGGCAGTTGCAGGCACAGCCTGGTCCTGCTCATCTTCAGCTCAATGCACTTGATTACTATACACTAATATGTATTCCACACATATTTGTTACTAATGAATGTTCTTCCCTCTCTCGACTGTCCTTTATTATCACTACCAATTTACTTCTGTTATTATCTATGTATGGATTCTGGACTAATTCATTCTTACCTTGAATCAGCCATTGAATCCAAAGCAACAATGGAAAGCCTCAAAGGCAGCCTGACAGATGGCTTCTATGGAGACCATAAGATGGACCACATAAGCAGACATTAGCCAGAGCGTTCAGAACAACAGAGGCACAAGGTGGTGTGAGGTGGACAGAGGATGGCAGCGGCTTATGGAGTTCTAAAGCTAGAGAGACAGGTAAAGGGGATGCTTCGGCAGGTCAGCTCTGCAGGTACACACAACACACCTGAGTGGCATGCTAACCTCAGTGAGTCTCTGCGTTACCACCAGCAGAACAAGGATGATTAACTTTTCTCACAGGCTCTTGCAAGGATCAGGTGAGATCATTCCTGTCCAGTGCCTGGTGCAGAGCAGGGATGTGGAAAGGCAGGCAGCATATACAATCATGTCGCCTGGAAATAATGACTGTTTTACCTTTTCTTTTCCAATTCTAGTGGTTTTATTTTCTTTTTCATATCCTATGGTTCTACAGAATACAATGCTGAACAGAAGTGATAAGATTTGGTATCTTTCCACTTCCTGTCTTGTTCTGTGTGTGTGACATCTATTTTCAGAAGAGGGACATTCTTTGGATCCCCAGTTCTTTGCATAGGAATGGGTAGTGTTTGTTATTTCCATGTTGTGTTTGGACTAGAATAATCATATATATATATATATATTTGCTCTAGGTGGGTGCAATGTTTGAGAGCTGGGAGGAAAGGTACCATGCCTTAATGCAATCTTGTAAAGACTGAGCTGTCTCTCTTTGTGGGAATGTGTTTAAATTCTGGTTTATCAGTCATCTCTAAAAGCCATGTATCTCTTGAGGTTTGAACCTGAAGAAGTTTAGGAGCAGATGGTGGACCTGTGGACTTTTCCTCTCTTTTCCCTAAACACACACACACACACACACACACACACACACACACACACACACACACTGCTACCACCTGGAGAGACTGCCAGAAACGGCCAGACATATAAAGAGCAACAGCAGTCATTGTGTTATGACCATCATCCTCATGATAAAAGGTTAATAGGGTACTTGTGCTTTAAGGACAAATATGATCCACAAATATAAAATAATTTAAAGGAAATAAGATCATTCATTTAAACTCTACTTTCCACTCTCCCGAGCTTCACTGAAATTACACAACCAACCAAGCGGCAGACAGACCCCCCCTCCCCCAGTTGAATACGGTTCCCAGAAAATCTCCGCGTTTCTCTACTTTGCCCTGTGATTGGCTGCTTGTCTCCTAAGGGCCAAGAGCTTTGTAAGCAGCTGGTGCAAACGGATGCTTTTCTGAAATTAACCAGTTGATGAATGTCACAGGCATCAGGCTCCATTCCAGGGTTAGGCCAGGCTGTGCTCAGATTGCATGTTTCCCTGCATGGCCTTCAGGGTGTGTGACTAAGGAGGAGATGGATGGTCCAGTGTGGGTGAGGTGAACAGAGGGTGGGAAGCCGAAGAGCTGCTGGGTATCTGCCCTGGAGGGCTGGTATTCTCTGTTCATCTCTGTATGTGCAGTGGCTGCCAGGCCTATCATTTCTGCATGTCTGTTAAGAAAAGCCCCAGTTAAGGGGATGGCATCTGTGGTTTGTGTATGAGGCTGGGAATCTTCTGAACAGACCCTGTCTCAGGTGCTTATTAACCATGTGAACTTGGGACAATTATTACCATCAAGTTTCCATTTCTTCACCTGTACCAGGAGACAGTGAGACCTGTGTCATGTGGCACTGGACACGTATACAGAAAACACGTTTTACATCACATGGAACACACTGAGTGCTCAGTAAGTATAAGTGGATTTTAGTATTACTCTCTAAGGTGTTGAAGGAGCCAAGAGGGCCAGCAGACTCATCTATCACAGAATAACCATCAAAACAATCCCTAGACATCCTATTGTTAGAGACTTATTCTTTGGATTCTTCTTTTGGCAAGTCTGCTTTGAAAAAATGTATAAGGATTTGGTAAATATCAAAGTATTAATAATGGATATTGGTAAACATTCTAAGATTTTTTTTTTGTCTTGGTTTGAAAGAGGCATATAGGGTTATAAGACAATATCTTTGCTTTCACTGTGATTTTGTCTGAGGTTGGACCCAGGCTCAGATGCCAGTAAAATGTGTCTAATGTCTCTGGGCTGCACTGGTTAGTGTTTTGAACCCAATCTACACTTGGAAGTGTTTCACAGCCCTGACTGTGTGGTACCCGACAGACCATCCACGTGGGACCCGGACCGGAGGCTGGGCTGGTCCCAGCTCTGCTACCTACTGTGTGGCTCTGTTCTTTGGATTTCAGTTTCTTCGTTTGCAAAATAAGAGCATCTGATCATTAGTGATGGACAAGCGGCAAACTGATGAACTTCTCTGGCCAACACCAGACAAGTTGAGGAAGAAGAAGGTTTAAAGAACGAAGACCCAAGGCCAAAGCTGCCGAGGGGGAAGGGCAGGGACCAGTGGGTTTGTTTAGGAAGGGTAATTGCTACTTCCCAGAGGACCAGCACTTGGGAAGCTAGACTAAATATCTTAGAGGCTGCTTGGCCAATGTTACAGCCCACTCCAGGGCAGGCACAACTGTACCGAAGCCTAATAAGCAGCAAGGTTCAGATGCTGCTAAAGAGCTTCCCAGAGAGGGGATTAGATTTCAAAGTCTGGGTTGCAGCCCTCGGCCCATGCTGCACCTGTCAGTGCCTTTCCTGTGAACACAGGCTGGCCCTCCAACACCTACTGACCATTAACTAATGGCCGGCAAAGCGGCCACCGTGTGAGTGCTAACTATTCTGCTAAGAGTGTGCAATAAATTACGTTCTCCTCAGGACTCAGCATATCCTAAGGCCAACTGCTGATCTCCGCACAGCAGTCTTTTAATATCTACCTACAGTTCTGGCCACAAGGTTGTCTAGAAAATCCTCGAGGCAAACAGTTAAGTGAACAAGGAACAGATAGATCAACATGAGCTTGGGGTTAGGAGCAGCAATGGGCACTTCCTGGTGGTGGATAGACCCAGCCGCCCTTCTTTTTCCTTTGGCTGTGACCTTGCCTTGGCGCAGTGATACACATCCCCGAGTCTCTTTTCCCATTGGATCCTTAAAGTGCTGCCTAATGAGGGGAACACGAGAGTCATGGAATTTGGAAACCCGGTTCCTCTGCAGCGGCTGCTTGCTTGTTGCGGGTTGCTGGATAGTCATACACTTCCGCACCCACCCTGCCTGTGAGATATGCAAACCCCTCGCAGTCTGCGGGTGAAGATGATCCAGAGTCACCTCCCAGGAAACACAGGCCCGGTGGAAGCCCCTCTGCTGGAGGCCTGGCCTGTTTTGTGTTGTTTCTAATATGGAATGGTTCTCACCACATAAGAATCAGCCAGCGAACTTTTTAAAAAACACAGAGGACTGGGCTCCACTCCCAGGTAATCTTATTTAATTGTTTTTTTTGGGTGGAGTTGGGGTGGTGTGGATTCTTTTTCAAAGTGCCCTGGTGAATCTAGTGTGCAGCCAGGGTCTAGATCGATTGGATGAAAGGATGATGCTAATTAGGACTTCCTCTCCTCCTACCCCTTAGAAGAGCCTGATTTGCACGCAGGGAAAGATGTTTCCCGTGTCGGGTTACACTCAGGTGCTGGCTATTTCTAGAACTGCGTCTGAACAGCATCTGGACATTCTTGTACAGAAGATGTGCGCATGCCTGACCTGCTGGTAGGCAGCGCCCCAGAAAGCCGGTGGAGGCGCGGAGCAGCGGCTGCAGGCGCACCGACCGGGCTAGTATCTTTAGGTGGCAGTCTGCCAACCCCGGGGAGGCAGAGGGAGCTGGGATTCCCTGGGCTCCTTTACTCCTGCCAATTAGGTCAGGTCAGCCTCTGGCTGTGTTAATGCCTCGGGAAGTTCCTGGAACCTTTCACCTTCTTTACCTCGCAGAGTCACTTTGGTCAAGGTTTTTAAAAATAGAACTCTACGTGAAGCTAATTTCTAGAAGTTGCTGTTGGTGAGGTGAACTGCAGTTCCGACTCTGGCTTCAGAAACTTTAGTTTTTGACCTTGTTTCCTTTCAGGAAGAGTTGGTTTTTAGAACTCAAACAGCCAAGAAAGGAGAGATTCTTTCTCAGTACCAACCAAATACTCCATGTTTTGATACATAGGACTCAGTACTGAGGAACCGGCAGTCCCCGCCCACCCCTAGTCTCCTATCCACCCACAGGCCAGTGTGAGCAACCTCCAGGATGTCCCCAGGACCCCAATGGGCATTCTCTGGGTTGCAGCAGCCCCGTCTGAGCACTCTGGCGTCAGGGTAGCCTTCCTTCCGGTATTATGATGATACTTCCTGGCTCTCCCTTCCATGTGGTGAGAGCCTCAGGCAAAGAAGACCAGCAAGGCTAGCTAGCAGTCGGGCTATGCTGGCCTTGAACTCTGAGGTTGCCACTTAACTTTCTGAAAGGCCTTAGACAGATCATTTGACTTCTCTGAGGCTCAGTTTCCTCAGCTCTGAGATGAGGCTAATGATGCTTGACGGAGAACTATAGTGAGGGTAGATGAAGAAGGTAAAAAACGTGACAGGACAGGGTGATTGCTGTGTCCTCCCAGAGGACACCACCCTCTTTGTTTCTAATGGCACTCAATGGACATCCGCTGACTAGTAGTGGGTGAAAAGAAATAGTGGGGACACCAACCTAGACAGAAGCAAGAAAGCCACTTTCTTACCCTGGACTCCTTGTTGGATTGAAGATATATACCCCTCCTGTGATTGATTTATTGGCTTCTTAAAAACAATATGTACTTCCCGCCAGATGTTCTTCAACATGTATCAAAGGGCATGACCAGACAGAACCCTTGGGGTTCATTCTTGAAGAGAGAGAGAGAGAGAGAGAGAGATAGAGAGAGAGAGAGACCTTGGGTGGGGGCAGGGGGATTGAAGGCCTGAGCATTTGATGAGTGACCACGAGCTGCTGGGACCCTCATCTATATGCTAGTTCCAATGGAACACAATACTGGCACAGTTGAAGTATTCATATCTCATAAGACAGTAAGGTTCAGAGAAATTAGGAAATTTGATCTGGTATATAAGAGGAGATACAGCAAATGGGATCCTTGGCTCCCAAGTCCACCCAGTTTCCAAGACCTCACATTGGAACCCGGGTGAAAACTCTAGTGAATTGTGACTTTGCCATGTAGTAGCTAGGTGGCCTGGGGAACATCATGCCACCTCCAGAAACTCCAGTTTCCTCAGCCTGAAGGCCGGGTAGGACCCTAGACAAGGTCTGATCGGGGCTTCAGAGGGCCTCCGACTCCCTTGATTGCGAGTCTCTGCAGCCCTCTAGTGGTCCTTTGTGGGAATGGAGTGGCGCCTCATTTGGGGTGAGGACACCTGAGAGATTTTTACCCGCCAAGACTTAAAAGTAAGCGTGACTTAGAGGAGCCTTCTGAACAGAGGCGCTCATCAGCTCCCAGAGGCGCCACAGGTTTTATAACTTCCAGTCCTGTTTGTTTTGCGTTGTGCTGGAACTCTCGCAAACCTTGTAGAATAAAGGGTGAGAACTCCTAAAATACACGAATGATAAAGGATCAGAACACTAAAATGTATTTAAATTTAAATTAAAAAATTTAACTTAAAGCCAGTTCACAGTATGTGTACAAGCTTGACCTCAGTCCCTGGCTGTGCTGTGGCTGTGTGCGCAGCATCCCTGGCTCTCTCTCTTCTCTGCACCCCACATCCATCATCCATCAAATCCTGAGATCCGGACTCAGAACCCTCACGAGGCCGAGATCTTACACCTGTGCCCAGGCTCTTTCTTCTCTAGAACAGTGTGTTCTCACCACCCTGATCTGCCCTTCATTTTATAATTCTTGCCAGGGGACCCAAGTCTTTCTGAGAGGCGAACCAGGAGTTTAGGTAACAGTGTCTTGTGTTCTGAAGCAGAGTAAAGCAAATGAACATGGCCTTGGGAGCCATCTACACACTGTGACTCTAGGATCTCTCTGCCATCTCCATTTGGAAGTGGACAGACTTCAGCCCTAACATGACCAAAGAGACTTTATTGATTGTCTATTCCCTCTAGGTATTTCCTTCCACCCTGCTTTTCTTGCTTTGCAAATGATAACACTATCTACCTCATTGCTCAAGGAGTCCTGCTTGAGATCTTCCTTCACACACGGATCTCCACAGCTAGCTCTGTCATAACTGCCCTGCATCTATTTACAGACATAGTCTATCTCAGGGCTGACAGCTCCCTCCATCTCCACTGTCTGATACAACACACCAACCTCACTCCAGTAGAGTTTTCCAGAGGCCTTGGACTTCCACACTTCATGCCGTGGAACAATCCTCAGAGAGAGCATTCACAAGACCAGAGGAGACTTTGTTAGCTCCTTGCTTAAAACTTTCTAGTGCTTTCCAGCCAGGCTTCTTCATCTTAACCCAGTTTAAATGGCTATTGTCAAAAGGTTGGGGACATGCTGGTGAGATGTTGAGAAAAGGGAAATCTCAGGATGCAAATCAGTTTCTCATAATAGAAAGCAACACAGACTCTCCTTAGAAAGTAGAAAATGAACTACAAGAAAATCAGTCACCCGTGGGGCTGGAGAGAGGGCTTTGGGGTTAAGAGCACTGGCTGCTCTTCCAGAAGACCTTGGTTTAATTCCCAGCATCCATATAGCAGCTGACACCTGTCTGTAACTCCAGTCCCAGGGGATCCAAAACACACATGGTGTACAGTCACACATATAGGCAGGATATCCATTTACAAAAATTAAAAAAGGGTTAAAAGCAACACCACTACTGGGTATATAAACAAAGAGACTGAAATCAGGATGCTGAAGAGGCATATTCCCATGTTTACCAAGGCACTATTCACCACAGCAAGAAATGCAAAGATCCTATCAGTAGGCAAATGGATTAGGAAAACCCATCACGAATGCACAATGGAATAGTGTTCAGCTGTAAAAAGAATGAAAGCCTGTCTTTTGTGGCAAGGAGCCTGGATGACATTCTGTTATATGAAATAAGTCAGGCACAGAAAGACAAATACTTTACACCCCAACTTACAGGTAGAAGCTTTAAAGAAGTTAGTTTTGCAGAAGTACAGACTAAACACAGCAGTTCTCAACCTGTGGGTCGCGACCCCTTTGGGGGTGGCATATCAGATATTTATATTAGGATTCACAACAGTAGCAAAATTACAGTTATGAAGTATCAATGAGAATAACTTTATGGGGGGGGTCACCAGGACATGGGGAACTGTATTGAAGGGTCGCAGCATTAGGAAGGCTGAGAACCACTGGTCTAGAGCAATGTTTACCTGATGCTTAGAAGAACAAAGGAGGGCTGGGGGGTTTTGACGACTAAGAAGGGATGAGGAAGTTTTAGGGCTTCATATTACCATGGGGTAGTCATAGTTACTAATTAATTGTAAACTTCAAAATAATCAGAGAAGTATGTTCCCACCACAAAGAGATGGTAAAAGTTAGTGGTGATGCTTAGGATAATTACCCTGATCTGATCTTTACACACTGTGTGTGTTAGTGGTGATGCTTAGGATGATTACCCTGATCTGATCTTTACACACTGTGTGTGTGCACATATGTATGTATGTATGTATGTTCATGTGTATATGTATATCCTGAAGTATCACATACCATAAATATGTATTATTATGTATCAATTAAAAATAAAAATGATTTAAATTACAGTCCCTGATAGTGATGGCTTGTAATCTTAGCTACTCAGGGGTCTGAAGCAGGAGGATTACACATTCAAGGCCTATTTGGCTACAGAGCAAGTTCAAGGCCAGCCTGGGCAGTTTAGTGAAACCCTGTCTCAAAATGAAAACTACAGGAAGGGCTGAGTGGGTGAGCACTTTACTAGTGTGGGTAGGGCCTCAGGCTCAATCCTTAGTACCCAAACCAGACATCCAAATGAGTAAAATCCCGGTGGTGATTTCTTTTGCCTTTGCATAAATGGTTGTATCTTACCCTCTCTGATGACGCTTGGACACAGAATCCCCAGGTGCCCAAATTTCTTCTATAAGACGATGTAATATTTGCATGTAGTCCACACATCTCTGCCTGTATACTTTAAATCAGCTTTAGATCGCTTATAATACTTACCATGATGTAAACACTACATAAATATTTGGTTCCCTGCATTATTTAAGGAATGATAAGGAAAACGTCTGTACATGTCCAGAGTAGACTGACCTTTCCCACGTCTTTGGATCTGAAGTTGGTTAACTATGAGGATGTAGAACCCATAATGGGGAGGCCAAACAGAGTCAAATCAGATCTGTGATGAACAGGGACCTCCTGGTCCAGCTGAGCACACTCACTGGCCTCCCCTGCATGCAGAGCCCACTCACCTCAGCGCTCAGCTCAGCCTAGCTTTCCCTCTTTGCCTTGTGCTGTTGTACTTCTTTGCTGAAATGACCTTTCTCTAACTTCAGCATGGCTCCATGTCTCAACGTCGGCATTGCCTCTGCTAGTGATGGCTAATCTTGGTTGTCAACTTGACTGCATCTGCAATCAACCAAAACCCAAGCTGCTGGGCACTCCCATGGGGACTTTCTTGGTCAGATTATCTGAAGCAGGAAGATCCATTCTCTGTCCAGGGTACACCTTCTGGAACAAGGACAGAAGACAACTTTGCTTTTCGCCTGCTTGTGCTCAGTCTGCAGGGCAAGTCCACTTACCTTGCTGCTGAGGCATTCCTTCACGGGCATTAGAACAAACTTCTTTGGGATTCCAGTGTAGACTGATGTCCCCATCTCACCAGGATCCAAGTCTCCATCAATTGTAACTGCTGAGACATCCAGCCTCATGGCCTGAACAACTAAGAGATTCTCAATTTATTCAGTGTGAGACAGCTATTGTTGGACTACCTGGACTGACTTCTGTGAGCCAATGTAATAATCCTAATAACACACACACACACACACACACACCATTCATCCATCCTATCAGTTTTGTTCCTTTAGAGAACCCTGGTTAATCTTGATTGTCAAACTGTAATATGATTGCTTGACCCATCTAAAAATCAAATCTTTGGTTAAACAAGTTCTTTTTTAAAAAAATAAAAGAAAATGGAGAGATGGCTTGGCTGTTAAAGGCCAAGTTCGCAATCAGAATGTCAATAAAATAAAATGATTGGCGATGATAAGATGATGATTCAAACCCAAGTTCATTACGCACAACTTCAGAAGATTAACGAGATGGTAGGCTCTTGTCATGTCACTTCGCGTTAGTGATTTTGCTAAAACAAAACAATATCTCAAGTTTTGAAGGTCCTGCTGTGCCCTGTAGCTGCTTGCAGCAGTCCTGGACAATTCACTAGGTCCTTCGGCATCACAGATGGTGGGGAGCCCTTGGGCCATCTTTGGGCTCTTTCCAGACCAAGTTTCAAAAACAACAGAAAAGTTTCATGCTCCGAGCACTGGCAAGAAAGGATTTGGCCATTCCTCTTCTCACAGAATTGTTAAAGGATTTATGTGATAGACAGGTGACCTTGCACACCGCAATGGCAGTGGTGGCAGGTCTGTCTAGGGAGACACTCAATGATGATGTCATCCTGAAGCCTGCAGGCCCCAGCATTTTGCCATGACTAATACAAAACCAAACATGAGGGTTTCTAGTTTGTCATCTGTGCTGTCAAGCCCGAGTGGTCTCTGGGAAGGTGGGGGATGGAATGAGCAGCCTGGAAGTCATGGAGCACTCTGGGGCTGGGAATGGGAAGACCAGCAAGATGCAAACAGGGTTGACTTTCCCACACGTGACCTTGTTTTTACACATCTGCTTGCACTTCCTGTGTCTTGATGCTCTTTAAAAAATAGTTATATATTTTTTAGAAAATAATTTTTTTCACCAAGTATAGTGGCGCACACCTTTGATCCCAGCACTCAGGAGGCAGAGGCAGGTGGATCTCTGTGAGTTTGAGGCCAGCCTGGTCTACAGAGTGAGTTCCAGGACAGCCAGGGATACATAGTGAAACACTGTCTCCAAAAAAAAAAAGAAAGAAAGAAAGAGAGAGAGAAAGAGGAAGAAGAAGGAGGAGAAGAAGAAGAGGAGGAGGAGAAGGAGAAGGAAGGAGAAGAAGAGGAAGAGGAAGAAGAAGAGGAAGAGGAAGAAGAAGAGGAAGAGGAAGAGGAAGAAGAAGAGGAAGAGGAAGAGGAAGAAGAAGAGGAAGAAGACTGATGACAAATTTCCCTCCCCCAGTTTCTCCCAGATCCTCCATGTCCTTCCAATTCCATATCCTTTCTCTCTCTCTCTCTCTCTCTCTCTCTCTCTCTTTAGAAAACAAACAGGCAGGAAAACACACACACACAAACACAAAATTGGAAACCATAATATATAAGCAAAAGACTGGTAAGACAAAAAAATATGGTAAGCAATATGAGACAAAAAGTCTACAAGAATACTACTGAGTTCAACATCTGAACATCTTTGGGGGAGTGCAGAAAGGGAAGAGGTCCAGTTTTGTGTTGGCCATCTACAGCTGGGTATGGGGGCCAGCCCTTAAGTGTGGTCAATACACCCAGTGAGACTCCATTGGAGAGAATTAATTTTTCCTTTGAGAGCAGATGCCAGTTGGAGATACCTTCTGGGTTGGGGATGGGGATTTGTATCTAATTCCCCATCTCAGTACTGGGACCCCATCTGGCATGGACCTGTGCAGGCCATGTGCATGCTGCCACAGACTCTGTGTGTCAATCCTGTCCTGACTGGAAGGTGCTGTCTCCATGGTGTTATCCATCCCCTCAGGCTCTTCCAATTTGTCTACTCTCTTCTTTATAGTTACCTGACCCTGAGGGGAGGTGTTTGATGGAGACATTCCATTTAGGACTGAGTGTTCCAAAGTCTCTCCACTCTCTGCAGATTTTCCAGTTGTGGGTCTCTGTATTTGTTCCCATCTACTGCAGGAGGAAGCATCTCTGAGGATGGCTGAGAGAGACACTGGTCTATGGGTGTAGCAGAATGTTGTTAGGACTCATTTTATTGTTCCTTTAGTGTTTGGTTTTCCCCTAGGTCAATGGCCTATCTGGCCTCAGGTTCACCTTGACAATCTTGCTGATATCTTCAGGTTCCATGTTTCCTTTATTCCCTTTTCACTGTTGCTGGGTTGCAGAGTTAAGTTTATGATTATGAATAAAAACATACATTATATGCCGCATTAACTTAATGTGGCCAATTTAAATGGCCTTTGGTTCTGTTTGTTGTGGATCTGGTTTGATAATTGCTCATATGGTCTATAAGCATTAGGAGTGGACTTTAAACCTAGTTAAAGATGGCTCTATTTGTGTAACTTTGTAATAAATGTTATCTAAGTGAATATTTTACATGTCATGTGATAGGTGTGAGAAACACTCTCTTGGATCAGAATTTCCCAGAGATGGTTCTCCATGAAATGCTAGTCCCAAGAAATGGATAAGAAGGATGAAATACATTAATCAACCAGTAGGTTCTGGGAATGTGCTGGAGCTCCTTTGCAGGAATCTATAGTATATTACCATATATGCACAGAAGAACATCATTTAGTTTTACCTACAGCTTCAGAGAGAGATCTTCAGATTTGGCTGCAGATCACATGTGATCCTGTGCTACTTCTCTAGACCCTTGCAATACACTCTCGAAACCCTTTCTTTCTCACCACATTCCTTACAGAGACGCAGAACAACAATAACAACAGAATCTATGTTTTCCTATCTCTCATCTTCTAGGGCCATATTAAAGTCCATCAAAGAAAGTACAATTAACTGTTCTCTAGTCATAGCAACTTGTCTTTATCATGTTCTCCGGAACTTCGTAAGACTTCCTGATTGGTCCATGAAAAGTGGTTTTATAGAGACGATTGTAG